>NC_065529.1:1731787-1739064 GCF_006386435.1 Epinephelus moara
TACTTTCTTCTGGCTTCATCGATAAATACAACTGAGTATCATCCGCATAACAATGGAAATTTATAGAGTGATTTCTAATGATGTTACCTAAAGGAAGCATATATAGAGTAAATAGGATTGGTCCGAGCACAGAACCTTGCGGAACTCCATAACAAACTTTGGTACGTAAGGATGATTAACTAACACCCTAAGGATTTAATTTTTATTTTAAAACTCTCCTAACATCACTGCTCATGTCACTGTGCATACCTTATATATTAGAGCCACAGTCAGACTGCCAATATCCATTGGCAGAGGAAATGAAACAACACAAAGGCATTTCCTATGGTCTCTGTCATATGGTAACATCAAAATGAGGAAGCACATTATTCAATTCCCAGTCTTTCTGTTGACCTTTGCTCACAGGAGTGCAGCCCAGCCATTGTAGCTGCTGTGATCTCAGAACCCACAGGTTCTCACGCTACGCCACAGGTGGAATGTTTCGTCTGGGTTGACCCACAGTGAACTTTTAAATCCTGGCCAATGCTCTAGATTTAGGCACTAAATAATATTGTGATACTTTTTAGATAGCGTGATACACGATATATATCGAGATATTTTGAAATCTTCTCTACTGTAGACTACTAAAATACAAAATTATTAAATGAACTACAATTACAATTAAGTTGAATGAAATAGCTACTGTCTTGATAAAACTAAATAAGGTTGTAATTAAGTTAAATAAAATACTGTTATGATATAGTTAAAGTATTGCTATAATAAAATTGAATTAAGTATTATTATAGTTAAATAAATCAAAGTGAAAGCACTGGTGCTTTCATTTTGAAGCACCTGACTTGTCTCGGGCTGGAAGTGTTGTTGTTTTTGTTGTAAACTTGAAGTTTCCGGCCAACAGTTAGCTGATGGCAGTTAGCAGAAAGTTCAGCTGTTGCTGCAGCACCATTAAAGGTGAGGATTTATTCACTGTGAGCTTGAAACAAACTAATAGCTCTCCACTTCATATATTAGTAGTATTTGCAAGTTGCACTGGTGCTCCATGGTCGCAAAATGTGACTAAATAGTCACAGTCTGAAGCCCCACAGGTGCTGAGACACATGCTTCCTCTGCTCACATTATTGTTAATGCCAATAAGTTAAACTGTTGTGTCTCATCAAGTATGTTAATTTTATTCATGTTCATGTTTAGTGTTTCATATTTTATGTCATGCCTTAGTTTAGTTTCATGTTCAGTCCTTTGTTGTCATGAGCACTTTGTTAAGTTAAAGTCACTCATGTCCAGTCTCGTCGTGCACTTCCTGTTTTATTTTGTACTCACCTTTTCCCTCTCGTTTCAGACCCTGACTTCCTCCCTTTGTGTGATTTTCCCGCCATTGTGATTGTCTACCCCGCCCCTGATTGGTTTCACCTGTGCTCCCCTACCTCATGTATAAATAGTCCTTGTCTCCCTTTGTCTTGTTGCCAGTTCATCTTGTTCAGTCTGTGTGATGCCAGGTTTTGATGTATCAGGTTTGATTCTAAGTTATAATATTTTTTGATCCTCATTGTGAGTGTTTTGTTTTGAACTTTGAATATCCTCCCTGAGAGCGCCTTTTGTTTAAATTGATTTTGCCAAGTAAAATACTTTTGTTAAACCTACTGCGAGTCGAGCATTTGAGTCCACCAGTTTCTTGTCTGAGGTCGTTACATAAACTTTTACCATGCTGCCGTTAAATGTGATGATTTATTCATTGTAAGCTGGAAACAAACTAACAGCTCTTCAGTTCATATGTTAATAATATTTGCAAGTTGTACTAGTGCTCCATGGTCACAAAATGCAACTAAATACTTATGTTCTGGAACTCTGCAGATGAGAAACACACCCCTGCCTGCTATAGCTCAAGAGAAAGTGATCTGGATGGTTGGAGGAATGAGTGCAATGACTCATGTTAGTGAATCTTTCTCTGTGTGTGTGTGTGTGTGTGTGTTTGGGGGGGTGGGTGTGTGTGGGTGTGTGTGGGTGTGTGTGACAGGGAGAAGTCACAGGAGAGAGCGAAAGAACCGAAACTCAGAGGGAGTCTTTGGCTTCTGGCTCGCAATATAGTCATTTTATATGTCCCACGTGGAACAAACCGTGATACATCGAGTATATTCAATATATTGCCCACCCCTTATCAGAGCTAACAAGAGAGAGAATATTGGACTCAGTCCTTGGGTGGACAGAAACATTTCTCCAAATTAATGAGACAAGTTGCTCATGTTGGTTGACCTCTGCATAAGCAGTCTTTGCTAACATAACTTTAAGGTGAAAAAAATCCATTAATGCTTCTCTAAGAAATTTGAAAAGCACACTGAAGAAAAAAGGTGCTTCAGCAAAAGTATTAAAATTCAAACCAGTCCAGTGAAACACATAGGAACAGATGTTACTCAGTATGACACTTCTCTGGAATTCTGGCATTGACTGACAGGTGTGTGGTGGGGAAATATAGATAAGTTATGTAGCCTATAGGAAAATCTTCAGCCAACTGTTCAAATATTGAAACAATACAGACAGTCAGGCTGTCTTGTGTAGACACAAAGATAAGGGCAAGTCAGTGACTTCTGTCTTGAGACTGCTTTGGACCTGTATACCCTCATAAAGCTGCTGTATGGAGTCAGGAGATCAAATCTTTAAATATTCAGTCCTTCACAAAGAATAACATCTCTCCTACTCCTCCTGTGTCTGCCTCACGCTCTGTTACTGGCCAGGAAACATAGACTGATACTCACTCTGTGGTCTGATAAATGTCCACACGTTATTTATAAAAAAAATGCAGAGCAATAAATATGTAATTAAATATGTTTTTATAAAGTACTGCACCTGGAAAACCTTGTATTTTAGCACTATTTGTTTCCATCATTAAATTTTGGCCCTGCTTTGTTTCTTAATTGTGATGGTGGGACAGCTTTTCCTACTTTTATTGAATCCTGGGTGAACACAGTATGGTTGCAATACTCCAATCTGCCAGGGCAGCCATGAGCTGAATAAAAGTGCTGCTCAGTTAATGATCTCTGGGCTCTGCTCTGAGGCTACTGTGCCTTTCTTCTGCTCCACTCTCTTTGCTGTAAGCTGTGTGCGTGTGCGTGTGCGTCTGTGTGTTCGTGTGTCTGTGTCTGTGTGTGTGTGTCGAACCAGCTGCCTCCAGCCTGTGATTGATAATGTGCCTCATTATTTGTGCCATTTCATCTGAGGCTTCCAGGAAAAGCTTCAAGCTGGGACCATCCTTCTGCTTGGAATACCTGCTAATGTTGGTGCACAGTCCCCCCTTCCCCCCATTGCTGGGCAGCCACACAGCCAGCAAGCGCAACCTTGGCTTTGGAGACAGCACATTAACACACACATTTATTTGCACACAAAACCTAAAACATAAAAGCAGGCACATTCACTGGGGTCCCTTTAAAAGCGCTGCAATTTTGTCTGAATTATTCCAGTCAGGGACGTGTTGTGAAGGCTAAGCCTATAGAGCTGCACATACATGCCCACTTGTCCACAGTCTATTCACAAACTGCACGTTCACTGTCACAAGGCTGCCTACTATAACTTTTTCAAAACCGCCTTACGGAAATGACACCCGCCAGTAGGGAGTGGCTAGGTCTACCCGAGAGTCGTGGTCGTGTTAGGGTTATTCCCCACCAGCATAGTAAATGTTAGCTATTGGCCACCCTGGGTGGTTGTTCTTTACAACTTCTACAGAGTGAAGTTTTGGCATATATAGGGTTCAGACTGTGGCATACTGTGGAGCACCAGCGTTACTGACAATTCCTGGCTGAGAAATCCCAGTGCTGATTTCTTACTGTGACCTAACTTTTCTGACATGCTAACTGGTACACCCACTCATGGTTGTCTTGTAGGAGGGGCTTAGACAAAGAGGGAGGGGCTGCAGGAGGAGGGTGTATTTCAAATTTAGCCTTTTTTCCATCTGCAATAGGCTTGGCCAGAGGCATTATATTTCCGGGTTGTTCGTCCCTCCATCCATCCATCCATCCCTTCATTGTGGACAGGATATCTCAAGAACGCCTCAAGGGAATTTATTCAAATTTGGCACAAATGTCCATGTGGACTGAACGATGAATTTGTTAGTTTTTGGTTTTCATAGGTCAAAGGTCAAGGTCACTGTGACCTTGTCTGCCTCTTGTGAATGTGATATCTTAGGAACACCTTGAGGAAATTTCTTCAAATTTGGCATAAACATTCACTTGGATTTGAGGATGAAGTGATTACATTTTGGTGGTCATAGGTCAAAGGTCAAGGTTGCTGTGACCTTGCACCCATCACATTCTCTGGAATGCTATATCTCAAGAACAGCCTAACGGAATTTCATCAAATTTGGCACAAACATTCACTTTGACTCAATGATGAACTGACTAGATTTCAGTGGTCAAAGGTCAAGGCCACTGTGACCTTGTCTGTCTCATTTTTGTGAATGTGATATCTGAAGAACACAGTGAGAGAATTTCTTCAAATTTGGCACAAATTCTCACTTGGACTCAACAATGTATTAATTGGATTTTGGTGGTCAAAGTCAGTGTGACCTTCCATCAATCAATCAATTTTATTTATAAAGCCCAATATCACAAATCACAATTTGCCTCACAGGGCTTTACAGCATACAACATCCCTCTGTCCTTTGGACCCTCACAGTGGATAAGGAAAAACTCCCCCAAAAAAATCCTTTAACGGGGGAAAAAAAACGGTAGAAACCTCAGGAAGAGCAACTGAGGAGGGATCCCTCTTCCAGGACGGACAGACGTGCAATAGATGTCATACAGATTACTGTTAATTTATTATGGTGATCTGTTCTGTACGACATCTGACACAATGAGAGAGAGAGAGAGAGAGAGAGAGGGAGAGAGAGAGATTTTTGATTTTTTTAAATCAACTTTATTAGTCTCTTTATTTCACTGTACCAGCAAAAGACTAATAAATTACTTCACAAGCACACAATAAATAAAATAAGTTAAGTTAAATTACACAAGCACATCTCCATACATCAATCCACCATCTGCTACAGAGCAGAGAACCCTCTGAAAACCCCAGACCTGCTGGAACGAGTCCAGATCATCTGCTGCTTTGTAAAAACAGAAATCCACCATTAAAAGACGGTGACATTCATAAGAAAAATGAAAGACAGTCTCTCTTTGGTCGCAGAAAGGACATTTGTCTTCCACAGCTGTATTGATGATGGACACAAAGGAGTTTACAGCAACGATCCCGTGGAGGATCCTCCACTGGAGGTCCGCGTGTTTTTTACACAGTGGAGGTTTGTAAAGAGACCTCCATGAGGGTCTATTTTCTGGGTCCAGACCCAGATAACTCCTCCATGGAGTGTCAGTCCGCCTGTTCAGTCTGTTTTTATTTAATGTTTTTACCATCAGCCTGTAGAGGGTTTTCCATGAGGCCCCCTCCAGGGAGGCAGAAGGTGCAGGTTCCAAAAGAGGTCCAGAGCAGTCTTTGTAGTCCGGTGCCAGGAAAATGGCAGGATAAGAGTCCTCACAATGCGGAGAAATAGTTCCATTTTTAAAACCATTTAAAAGCAGGCACTCATGTCCTGTTAGTTTTTGCCTCCAGTGGTCCAGTAGCTGTTTCGTTACCCTTGTGGACCTCAGTCCCAGCCGAGCAGCCAGTCCAGCAGGGTCCTCCAGCTGAGGTCCAGCCAGCTCCACCACTTGTCCCAGCGTGGAGACTCCTGCCGTCAGCAGCAGTCTGGACAGCGTGGCCCCTCCCCAGCTGGGATTGTCCAGGACAGTTCCCTACAGGACGGGTTCCTTCAGGAGCCAGAACAGGGAGTCCGCCTGCTTCAGTCTCCGTCTCCTCAGCAGGTTCCACACACTAAAAACACTCTTATAAAAACAGGGCAGAGATGATGTGTTCACAGTACTAGTGTTCATTAAAAACAGGTTAAAGTCCAGCCCCAGGTTGTTAAAACGTTTCAGGATGCACTGGGCTAGAGGTCTCCACAGAGTGTCCTTTGGTCCAGTCAACAGTCTCTGTAGGAACTGGAGACGGAAGGCAGCACCTCTGCTGGCCAGATGGACCAGGCCCTGCCCCCCCTCCTCCTTAGGAAGGAAAAGGACACTCTGTGGAACCCAGTGCATCCTGTCCCAAAAGAAATCTGTTAAAACCCTCTGTACCTGAGATAGGAGAGAGACTGGAGGATCGACACAGGCCAGCCAGTGCCACAGGGCCGATGAGACCAGGTTGTTGATTATCAGGGTTCGGCCTCTGAAGGACATTTTAGGAAGGAGCCACTTCCACTTTTCGAACCGACCTTTGACCTTTTCTAGGACATTGTCCCAGTTTTTCCTGGTCCAGGTCTCATCACCCACACTCAAAAAAATAATTCATTGGATGAACGTAATTTCATCATGCCACCTATATTCCATCACACCACTTAGATTTGTCAGTCTAAAGTCATGTAAATATTTACATTCAATTTATTTGCCTTTTATTGAATTAAAATGTTTGTAGCTACTTAGTCTAGTCAAATTAATTTATGTTCAGTTGACAATGACCAAATACTTTAGTACAACAACATTCAGTCTTGTTGAATGAACTAGTATAGGTTTTGTCTGTTACACTAATATCAATCTTGTTGAATGAACTAATATAGGTTTTGTCTGTTATACTAATGTCAATCTTGTTGTTTTAATTAATGTTGTTTTCATTATCATAATCATGCTTACTTAAATTGCCAAAGGTCCTATAACATACATAAAACATGCAAAAACATTTTACATTTTATTTAACATTTGGCTGTAACACAGAACTGCCAACAGCAATGCATAAAAACATGTTCACAAAACAATGTGGCAGATTACACAAATGTAGACACTGACCTCCAGCAGACCTAAAATTACACCAGATTTGTCTTTTTTCCTGCATCTCCATGTCAGTGACAGTAAAACTCTTAAATCCTTCTACCACTCAATGCATTAATTAAACCAATTTTCACCTTTTGTTTGTGTCAAATATTTACCATATCATGCATTTTGGAATGCTGAATTCACTTTGAAGTCCTAGCAGCTTCAAGAAAATGGTGTTTCAAACAGTCTTTAAAGGTTTTTAACAATCAACATTTTTCTCAACCTTTGTAACAAGTGGATGTAGAATGTTTTACCAACAAAATAATCGATATACAGAAAATAGCCTTTGTGCTCCTGTTGTCCTTGGGTCAAGGAAGGAAGACGAGGGAAGGACAGAGGGGAAGAAGGAAGGAAAGGAGGGAGGGTGGGAGAAAGGAAGAGGAAGGAAGGAAGAAAGGA
>NC_065529.1:1746084-1746760 GCF_006386435.1 Epinephelus moara
TGGCAAAAATAATAATCACGATTATTTTGATTGATATTGAAATCACGATTAATAAACACGATTATTCATTGATTTCAAAACTCCACCAAAACTCAACTTCAAATATAACTTAAAAGAACAGCCAGAAATAAATTAGTAACAAGTAAACAAGTAAAAAAAATAAAAATAATAATAGTAAATTAAAATAATAATAGCAATAAAAACAATAAACAAAAATAAATACTAGGGCTGACCCAAAAAATTCGAAGCTGCAAAGCTTCATTCGATGGCACGGGATTTGATTGTGAAAAAAAAATTCGAATATTCAGCCTTTTTTTTCCTCCCGTTTTTTTGAGGGGGACCTTGAACGCAACACCATCTCCAACAAGGAAATAGAAAGCCCGACGTGCAATGAATGGAGACCTGTTATCCTGCTTGAACGCAGACAACTAAATTCTTTCAACAATGTGACTCAAAATAATGATAAAATAGATTTTATTGATGTAAAATAATATGCTGATGGTGACATTTTCCACCGGTCTGCTGCGCTCTGAGTCTGGTGTCAGTGACACATGCGGCTCTGAGTCGCGCATCTGTCTGCTTGCGCTGCAGTGCGCAGAGGGTTTAATTTTTAGTGTTAAATCAAAAGTTAAACACTACTTGTCAGCAACCAGAAGTGTTTTTTTGTTTGTGAATA
>NC_065529.1:1747260-1749060 GCF_006386435.1 Epinephelus moara
ACTTCACGTTTCTCAGAATAGAGCTGCCAATAAATAGAGCTGCCAATAAACTTGCATCTGTCTCATTCTTGCGAATGTCATATCTTAAGAAAACCTTAAAGTAACATCTGTAAATTTGACACAAACGTCCACTTGGGCTGAAGAATAAACTGATAAGAATTTTGTATTAGAAGGTCAAAGGCCAATGTCAGTGTGACCCCACAAAACATGTTTGTGGCCATAACTCAAGAATTCATATGTTAATTATGGTGAAATTTCACACAAATGTCTGGTAGGATAAAATACTGAAGTGATGAAACTTTATATCCAAAAGGTCAAAGGTCAACTTCAGTGTGACATCTTAATGTTCTTCAAAAAAAAAAATATTTTCTGGCCATTATTCAACATCATATCTCAGGAACAGAAGGGGAACTAGTTGGTCAGATACTGAATTACTCATTTTGGGTGTCCACCTTGAAACTGTACTGATTGTGTAGATCTTTTGTGCTGTTGGGGCAGTCATGTTTTCACAGACATGAATGTAAACTGTAAGAAAAACTTGACTGGTGCATGGAGGCATACAATCATGGGCAGTAATTCTATTTTTGATTTATTATTTTTTGTTTTTAGTAGCTCCCTGTGTTAAAGTGAAATGTTTTGTGGACACATCCACCCGACCTTTTGGCTCTATAACAATGCCACCTGAATTCCCTCTTTTCTTAGAGCATATTACTGTCATAATTACTATGACTACTCGAGGACTTGTAAACAAATGTTTTTAGGAAATTGCTGAAATTATAGATTATTTCGTTTTTCTTGGGAGGACAGTCTCTTTCTATTGCTGCCACATAAAGGCCCATGTGTCACTGAAATAGCTAAATGTTGCTGACTAGTTCGAAACTTTGAGATAATGACATGTCAGAGGTGTATGCTCTTTACCTTGAAGAATTTGTCTGATGCCAAACGACAAAAAAAACAAAAAAAAACAGTTTGGCCACCTTTAAAGAAAAGGCTGCCTAATTAATGTTGTTGTTTATGTTGATTTCCACAAAATAATATCATGGCATTATAAACAACTACATTAAAAACTGTTAGAAATCTCTTAAGATGATTTTTGATGAATATAGTATGTAAAACAACAGCTGTATTTGTTGTTGTTTAAGCAGTTTAGTTATACGACCTATCATTTGAAAGCTACGCTCCACGTAGTGTCATCATTGCTGACCATTTCAAGATACAATCACCACAGCAGGCTGAATAAATACTTTCTTTCAGACAAACAACAAATACACAGTTATAACTCACCCATGAAGTGTTATTATAATCCACAAATCCATATTTTCGGAATCACAGCTTTCATTTCATCTTTCACGCACTCCCAAAGATCCAGATGATCTAAGTTCAGCAAAATATTTAGTCCAAACACATGATTACATTCAAAGATACCCACAAAGTGCCATTACATCATTTCAAACTGACACCACTGACACCTCACTGAGCCAACAGGAGCTTCCAGTGCTGTTGCTACGGCCTTGATTGCTAACCAGGGCCTGTATTCACAAAGAATCCTAAGACTAAAAGTAGCTCTTAGTGACGTCATTCTAAGAAAAATCTTAGAATTCGAGGAATTCTAAGATTTTCCCTTGGTAAGATAAAAGTTATTCACAAAGCATCTTAGACCTTAAGAGAGCTCCTAAGGTGAAAAACTGTTAAGAGGAGGGAGGAGGACTTTTAAGAAGCCTAAGAGTGTCTTAAACAGAGAAGATGGCGGAAAGACAGAGGAGAGATATTCTCTATATATTGAACGACAGTGATTTAATA
>NC_065529.1:1749336-1764916 GCF_006386435.1 Epinephelus moara
TCATTCTGCCAAATCAAACTGCTTTTTACAAGGAGGCCAGCAATCACAGTAATTGCTGACAGCTGAGTCTGCGTCCACCATTAATATCAAATAGATTAAGTAGTAAAATTACCAGCATGGCGAGTAAACATAACAATAAGCAAATCAATATAATAATCGGCATGTGTATGAGGTACGTTCAAACATTTTGAAGCTGTGTAACAATTAATTTAATTTTGCTGAGTTTCATCATCATGACATAAAATTATTTTCACCATTACACATTTCACAATACAGTCTAAGTTCTATGATCGGTTGATTTCACTGTCCATTCATTACTAGGAGCGCATTTCTTTTTCTTTTTTTCCTTTTTGCAACAACCAATCACAGCTTTTAGAAGACTGCGTCATACCTAGCAACGGGGTCAACCACACCTCACTAAGATAAAAGTTTCTGTCCCCTCCTTGCTCAGAGTTGCTCTCAGAAACTTCCTGAGTCACTCTTAAGCTAAGATTCCTTGCTAGGAATTTTTAGGCTAAGTTAGGAGCTCTCTGAGAGGACTCTGAGAATCTTTGTGAATACGGGCCCAGGACTTTAGCTGAAGGAACACAGGGTGCGTCCCAAGTCTCTTATTTTTATAGTGCTACTGCTAGCTCCTCGCTTGAACCAGAAGTCGTTCAAGGTCCGTCATCTTCTAGGCCGTCCCAAGTCTCTTATTTGTGCAGCGAGGAGCTAGCGCTAGGACCAAGTCTCTTATTTGTGCAGCGAGGAGCTAGCGCTAGGATCTAGCAGCAAGCTTTAAGCAGCTACGAGCTAGGATGGTCGAGAGGTTCCTAACAGGAAGTCTTTTTCAGCGGACGGACAGACAGACGTGCAATAGATGTCGTACAGAACAGATCAACATGATAAATTAACAGTAATCCGTATGACACAATGAGACAGAAAGAGAGAGAGAGAGAGAGAGAGACAGTGACAGAGAGAGGTGCAGGATAGACGGTAATGACAGTAGCTTACAACAACATGAAAGTAATAATATTAATTAATATTAATATTAATAGGCTAATTAATATTACTTACAAGCTATTAAACATTATTCCACTCACATGACATGCAGGACAATTAATGATGGGCAAATGTGTGTGTGTTTGTGTGTGGTGTTATATCAACACGTGTGGTTCTGGACATGAGCTGCTGCACATTTAACAGCCACACATCACCGACAGTCCGCTGAACAACGCAACGGATTGTGAATGAAATAAACTTAATTACAACATGACAGTCTTGCACGAAATATTATTAACGTTACTCTTTGTAGTCACGTAGGCATGTGAATTACAGCGTTTCATTGCAAAGAATGCATGTAACGGGTACACTTGCGCTATTTCTCTGCCATCTCGTTCAAATGAGCCAGATAAAGGGGGCGGGTATTTATACGTCATGGCCTCAAGCTGAAAAAGACTTCCTGTTAGGAAGCTCTCGACCATCCTAGCCCGTAGCTGCTTAAAGCTTAATGCTAGCTCCTAGCGCTAGCTCCTCGCTGCACAAATAAGAGACTTGGGACGGCCTAGAAGATGGCGGACCTCGAACGAATTCCGGTTCAAGCGAGGAGCTAGCAGTAGCACTATAAAAATAAGAGACTTGGGATGCACCCTTGGGACGGACCCATACATTACTGACACTTCCTGTAGTTTTAGGATACTTAAATGGCCAGTGATTGGCTGACTTCACCCAAGGCTTATGGGTCTTGTAGTCAGTGACACTCCGAAGTTCCACCCCAGTTTTTAACCCCTTACTATCATCACATACTGTTGTAAATGTACATAAATGATAAACAAATGGCTTCTTTGTTGTCTTAAGGGGAAAAACAGTTTTTCTTAGCAATTAAGGTTTTCTAGAATTGTCTTTATTTATAGTAAGCTCCTTAACAGACATTTCTGTCATATTCAGTTCACTGTTTTTCCCTCTCTTTTTTTTGCCTGGATAAAACCTGAGAAAACGGTATAAAATGTTTATTTTCTGTGATACTGTTATCTATTTTGAATTCAGATCTGGTGAGTTTTCCATCTAATACCTCCAAGTTTAGTCATCTGCAGCATCTTTTTTCAAAAAAATATTCAGGCGAAGATAAGAAAAAATAAACTTTTATCTCGGTATGTGGACACTTATACAGTATAACTCAATGGCAGATACACTTACAGTGATTCTGACTGTTGGGGGGAAAACAAGTCTTGCCTTTTAAATGAGACCATGCATTTACATGTACTAAAAAACGGCCAAGAACAACTTTCATTCACTTTGGATATGCCTTTAGGTGAATTTAGGTGAATTTTACAGGATACATATTTATTAAGGAAGCTTTGGAAAGAGATTAATTGAGATCAGTAGCATTTAGCCTTACAAACCAAGCAGTTAGAGAATTTGTTCTTGTTTGTATTTACACAGACTTTTAGTGTGGAGGTAGTCAGTCATAAACATCCACTCAGCATCACAATATTTGCTGGCTTACTCCCACATGTGTAACATGACAGTTCTCAGTTGTAAAATACTAGCAAAAGTTCCCCAGCAGAGTATACTGAGACAAAATCCTGTTAATTGAAGGCCTCTCAACTGTTTTTGTGTCTTTCAGTCTGTGACACAAAAATGTAAGAAGCTCAATATATCAAACTCAGAAGATGTTACACAGATTGATATAGCCAGTGAACATATTTGTCTGTGGCTGAAGGAAGACCAGTTTTAGTGGTGCCTTCTGGTCCTGCTGACATATTAACTCAGCAACACATAGACACAAGCTCAGTCAAACTTTTGCACAATAATGTAGTACAAGTACATCACCTGTACCAGTGTAGTCAGCAGGGTTCAAGCAGAGAAGAAGGAGAGAGAGGAGATGAAGATAAGGCAAAAAGAAGAGACTGCTTCGAAAATCCTGCCGCAACTCTGACTTGTATCGGCCAACATGGGAAAGGAGGGGGGAGAGAAATGAGGGTGTCTGAATGACATTCACCCTTTATACATTATTAAACAGTCCTCTGGTTTCTAATAACACTATATTTACTGGAGGCCTCTCACAGCACCAGGCTACAGGACACATAACTAATGCACTCACAGTATACTGAGGAGATATAGCTGCTAAATCCAAATATGGTTAAGAGAAATGTTTTGGATATTTTGAAATGTGTGTATTCGCTATGCAACTTTTCAAGACTCAAAAATGTCTTCAATGTCTGATTTTTCTCCTTGACTTCTTCATGCTCTCATATTTGGCACAAAAAAATCATCAGAAATTCCCTTCGGTAAATGTGTTGAATGAGCTCAACTGGAAAGCATAACTGTTACGACCCGGCTCAAGTGGCCATAACAAAAGGGAGACACACCATGATTAACAGTTAACAAAGGATATTTTATTAGAAGCAAATCAAACCAAATTAGACCAAATTAACAAATAACTAAATAAGAGCAACATATGGAGTGTGAATGTCAGTGATATCAGTATTATGTGTGAGTATTAAATGATGGGTGTGTGAGAGTGTGTATGTGTAGGTGTTGGAGAGTGCATGAAAGCAAAGAAACTAAAACACCAACAAACCAGACCAGAGTGGTTGCCTGTAGGGAGAAGCAGAGAGTGAGTGAATGAGTGAGCACAGCTTTTATCACTTTCAGTGCACCAGGCCCAGGTGCACTGAGTTGCAATCAAACTCTCACAGCAGACACACCCCTAGATGAAACAGGGATCATCACAATAACTTCCAAAGTACATGGTAATACAAATTTGCACTAAAACACAGCTTTCTTATCTAATAAATATTATATTTGGACAGAGAACTACAGAGCTGGATTGAAATGCAGATAAAGGCAGAGCTGACAAGTGAACTTGAAGGGGTGGAAGCGTCACTCCTCTTTAGATCAGTTTAGGCTTCACAGTCCTACTTTTCTCGTCCCTCATGTCCATAATTACACTCCTTTGAACACCAGTAAACAGGAAACTGCTGATTATTTCTGTTTCATCCATTGCTGCCAGATATCAAAGTTTCTTTGTTGTTATATCAGCTCCCAAATGGCCAAAGAAATGAGGTCAGCGCCCTGGATCAGTTGAGCATTGCTTTTGATGGGCAGTAGCAAAGGAAGTGGAAGCGAAACCTCCGTGATTATGGCAACTGCCAAAAACTTCTCACAAGGGTTTGCTGTGCTCTGCTGTTGCCAAGTGCTGTGTTTGTAGACCAGTGATTGACAATGGTTGTAATTAAGCAGTGTTAACTCTACACATTTTTGATCATGAACATGTAGGAATTAATGTTGTTTTATAAACAAGATACACATGCCTGCAATGTGTTTCATCTTTGTCTACCAAAAACCTACTGTAAAAATGATGGAGCTACAGTGATATCACTTATTGGACTCCCATTCTGAAGCCTGGAGTTGGGCACTTGGCCATGGCCCTCTTGGATTTTTTGAGCCAGAAGTGACTGTATTTGGGTGAGAAGCTGGAGCTGTGGAGGAGTAAGGGGTGGTTCTGACTGAGAAGCTGAGGATACTATCAGCCTGTCACTCAAAGTAGCCTGCCCATAATTATGCATTTAAGCCCTGATAAATATAAATGAGTGAGTTGTTTTAGAATTCACACCCATACATTTGTTTTTAAAGATATTTTTGGGGAATTTTTGCCTTTAATTGACAGGACAGCTAAGTGTGAAAGGGAGAGAGAGAGTGGGAATGACATGCAGCAAAGGGCCACAGGCTGGAGTCGAACCCAGGCTGCTGCGGCAACAGCCTTGTACATGGAAGGCCTGCTCTATCCACTAAGCCACCAACGCTGAAGCAAACACCTGCCTCCTGGATGAAAGTCGGTGTTTGTTGAACCCATTCACCACCCCTCCCGCCCGCCTTACTGGGGCTTTGGCTGCCTTAACTTTGATTGTTGTCTGGCCATGTTTCCCCCCAGGCACCACTAAACAATAATGGCGACTGGTCGCATATCATGCTGTCGTGAAAGGACGGCTTTTTTTGTTGGTGTCTGACACCGGAAGTCACTGACCAAGCGCCGGTTCTCAGCCACTTAAGAGTGAGACCGGGTTGTCCATGTTGGCTTCATTTTTCAGCCCCAGAGGTTGTAGCTTGGTCCCTAATATGCTCCAGCCCTTTTCTGGGTAAGCACAAACATAATCTGTGTCCTCCATCCCCTGAAGTAGGAGAAGTTCATGACGTGAGTCATATATTTAGTCAATTGGAGTGCATAATCCAACGGATCATCATGGACATCAAGCATTTGATGTTTTGTAAGCATCTTGTCTCTGAACTGATGGAGGCCCTCCCTTTAATAAATAGGCCAAGTTGGGTGGTCCAAGCAAAGTGTTACGGTTTGTACAGAGCCTGGACCCAAATGCACGACTCAAACAACAGATTTAACAGTGAATAACAAGTCTTTTTAATGTTCAATGTGCAGACAAGTGCAAGGGGGAGGGGTGGTGCATAGTCCCGGGATCCAGATGTGGCTCGTGAAGTCACCAGTGAGGGGGAGAGTGAGAGTGTCTTGATGTGGCGTCTGCTACGTGGTAATGGCGGTGCTGCGGCACGGCGCAGTGGGGTCCGTCTCTCGAGCGTACTCACACTGAGGAGAGCAGGCAATGGGCAGGCAGGTCCACAGGCAGGCAGGAAAGAAGCACACACGAGATCACGAGGCAAGCACGGCAATCTGAGGTGAGGTGGGAGAAACACAGAGGTATTAGCTACACAAGCAATAATAGAACACAAAGGCAAAAACACAGAGGAGCCAGGATGCAAACAACCACGTAGACTGATGAAACGATCTGGCGACGAGTAGGAGGGAATCCAGAGGCTTTATAGAAGGGTTGATTACTGAAGTGGATTCATCAGGTGCTGCCTGTGGAAGGAGACCACGCCCACATGCACACACACAGAACAGACAGGGGGAGAGACACAGGAGGAATAATACAGACTGACTAACAGAGGTGGTAAGTAGCCTACCGAGGCTTCAAATGGTGTCATACCAATAGCTGCTGACGTTAGGGAGTTGTGTGAGTACTCCACCCAGGCGAGGTGAGTACTCCATGAGGCTGGGCTCTGAGCACATATGCAGCGGAGAGCGGTCTCCAGATCTTGGTTGGCTCTCTCCGTTTGGCTGTTGGACTGTGGGTGGTACCCTGATGACAAGCTCGCTGTAGCACCCAGTGCCCGGCAAAACTCTTCCACACTTTAGACGTAAACTAGGGGCCTCTGTCTGACACGATGTCCGCTGGAATCCCATGGATCCAGAACACATGATCCACCAACAGTTCCGCAGTTTCAGCAGCAGAGGGCAGTTTAGGAAGGGCCACAAAATGTACAGCTTTGGAAAAACGATCCACAATCGTTAGTAGAGTGTCTTTACCTTGGGATGGTGGCAATCCGGTCACGAAATCCAAGGTAATGTGGGACCATGGACGGCTGGGCACTGGGAGCAGACGGAGGAGACCAGCAGGTGGCCGATGGGTCGCCTTCCCTCGGGCACACACAGTACAGGCCTTAACATACTCACGGGTGTCAGATGACATGGTTGGCCACCAGAAGTGGCGTTGTAGAAGAGTCAAGGTGCGGAAAGTACCAGGATGGCAGGCGAACCGGGATGTGTGACCCCACTGGAGGACCTGAGGACGGACAGAGACAGGCACAAACATACGACCCTGGGGACCACCACCAGGATCTGGGTTAGTACGAAGAGCTGTCCTTATCAAGGACTCAATCTCCCAAGTCAGGGAGCCAATAAGACAAGATGGAGGGAGGATGGTGTCTGGCACAGGTGGGCTGCCCCTGTCATCGTGAAACTGTCTGGATAAAGCCTCAGGCTTAACATTCTTGCTCCCTGGCCGGTAAGTAAGGTTAAACTTGAACTGGCCAAAGAACAAAGCCCACCGGGCTTGGCGAGAGTTCAAATGTTTAGCACTTTGAATGTAAGCCAAATTTTTATGATCGGTCCATACCGTGAAAGGTGAGTCCACCCCCTCCAGCCAGTGTCTCCACTCCCCAAGCGCCAACTTTACGGCAAGCAGTTCCCGGTTTCCCACATCCTAGTTTCGCTCCGCAGGTGACAGTTTCTTGGAAAAAAATGCACAGGGATGTAGCTTGTTGTCACCTGCGGCTCTTTGGGACAGCACTGCGCCCACACCAATATCTGATGCGTCGACTTTGACCACAAACTGGCGGGCAGGGTCTGGCTGAACCAGGACTGGGGCAGAGGAGAAGCGTCTTTTCGGGTCCATGAAAGCCTCCTCAGCCGCAGGAGACCAGACAAAAGGCACAGAAAGAGATGTGAGTTGGGTTAACGGGGCAACTACCTGACTGTAATTTCTGATGAAATGCCGGTAGAAATATGCGAAGCCCATGAACCTCTGGAGCTGTTTGCGTGGCTTGGGTTGAGGCCAGTTCGTCACCGCCTGGACTTTAGCAGGATCTGTCCTCACCTGCCTGCTCTCCAAAATGTACCCCAGGAAGGAAACAGAAGTGACATGAAACTCACATTTCTCTCCTTTAACAAACAATTTATTCTCCCACAACCTCTGCAGAACCTATAGCACATGCACAATGTGCTCCTCGAGGCTGCGGGAGAAAAATCAAAATGTCGTCAAGATATACGAACACAGAATGGTTTAGGAAGTCTCTCAATACATCGTTAACCATAGCTTGGAATATGGCCGGTGCATTCGTTAATCCAAACGGCATAACAAGGTACTCGAAATGTCCCAGGGGTGTGTTGAATACCGTCTTCCATCTCCTTCTCTTATACGCACCAGGTGGTAGGCGTTACGCAGGTCCAGCTTGGTGAAAATTGTAGCACCATGGAGAGGTTCAAAAGCAGAGTTAATGAGGGGTAATGGATATTTATTTTTAACTGTGATATTGTTCAAACCCCAAAAGTCAATGCAGGGTCTCAGGGTCTTATCTTTGCCCACAAAAAAGAACCCGGCACCAAGAGGAGAAGAGGAAGGGCGTATGATACTTGAGTTCAGGGAGTCCGTTATGTAGGTCTCCATTCTTTCTCGTTCAGGAGTGGAGAGGTTGTAGAGCCTGCTGGTGGGAAGCGGGGCTCCAGGCAGCAGCTCAATGGCGCAGTCGTAAGGTCTGTGAGGTGGTAAAGATTGCTGAACACCTCAGCTAGGTCGTGATACACAGGTGGTACAGAGGAGATATCAGGAGGTTCTGGTGGAGCAGCACTGGGTTTACTTGAACATGGGGGAAGAGCAGACTTGAGACATGACGTATGACAGAAAGAACTCCAACTAGTGATTCTACCAGCTGCCCAATCGATGACCGGATTATGTTTCTGGAGCCAGGGTAAACCGAGTACTAGAGGGGCGTGAGAAGATGACATGACATGAAAGGATATCTGTTCACGGTGATTAGCTAGCTAGCAACAGTGATAGTGTCTCAGTTTGATGAGTGATGTGAGCCAGTAAATCCCCATTTAACGCGTTGACCACAAGGGGTGTATCAATGGTGAAGGATTTAATCTGGGATTGTTCAACAAACTGGGAATCTAGCAGATTGGCTTTTTGACGAGGGAACCGGGACAAAATGTCGTCCCTGGAGCACTCCATGGGTACAAGCCAGCATTTACCCTTACGTGGTCTTTTGTGACTTACAAGGCGCTAATGTTAGCCAATGTTAGCAAACTTTAGATAGCCACAACTGTGGAGCATTACTGAGTTTAATGTTTACTAACTTTATGACTTTTCTATTATCATTCTATTGGTATGCTACATTTCAAGCGTTTATCATTATCATAAATTTGCCCCAAATGTGTTGAATTTCTCAGCAACTAAACAAATTTTTGTTGTGCTTTTTTGAATGAAGACAATTTGACAGTAAAGCTGTATGCGGTCTGAAATAACCAGTATAGCAAATGTTAGCACACTAAAGATGGATAGCTGATAGTTAACTGACTCTGCTACACTATATTTAGAATAGCATTATCCTGATATTAACAAATAAAAAGTTGATTAGTAGTGAAAGACTGGAAGTTCATTAGCAATAAAACAAACAAAACATTCTTCATTCAATACAATACAGAGTACACAATATAAGAACTTTTGCTAGCACAGTCTTACTTGGTCTGGTATGACCAAAGCTCATGGGCTGATGTTAACTAATGTTAGCAAATTTAAATTTCTATTGTACTTTAACTGAAATATTGAATCAGCATCATGAAAACTGGGAAAGGAGGCCGCTTTAAGAAATGGTAGATGATTATTAGTCTGTTTGCTCTCTCCTCGACATGCTGGCTAGTTTCATTGTGGTCAGAAGTGAATATAAAGCCAAGACACGTGGCCATCACAATCCCTTGCTGTAAAAGAACCAGGGCCAGTCTGGTGCCAAGTTTCATCAGATCCCATTACTTTGCCATATTCGCTGAAAGTGTCACAATATCCACAGTATATGAGACAGATGATCTGTTAAAAAATCATCTTCGTCCTTGAGACGCTTCTAATGACATTACTGCTGATGAATGTAAACAACCAAGCAGAGCAGAGGAGTCTGTAATGCAGCTGTCAATCATGTCAGTTACTGCTCGTGAACTGCAGTCAACTGTTAAACAAGGCAGTGCTGATCTAACATGAATCAAGATTCTGTTACTGCATTGCCCATTTCTCACCTCAAAAATTGCTGTAGCTGTAGCTGTAAAATAAGAAAGTCACTGCAGCTGGTGGGCATTTCATTTAAATACATATAATATTTTCAAAATACTACAATAACCGAAAAACTCTCCAGAATCTTGGGTTGCAGAATCCTATTGTCCCTATCAGTCTGCCTGCTGGGACACATTACACAAGTTACCCTCCCAACCTAAAACAGAAACCCATTACCTTTCCCTCTAACTATTGCTAAGAAAGAAATCTTCCAAAACTAGAAATCTAAAAAATCTTGTAATATCACAAGGTGGAACAACCTGCTTACAGAGTATATCTTAATAGAGAGAATAACAGCTTACAGAAAAAACAATATATCAGTCTTTAATGATAACTAGGAAACCTAGAAACTTCTTAAATAATCTAAAGTTAAGACAGAACTCACCACAAAACCAAAGCCACGAACATGACCATATGTCTATGCCATGACAGCCATCTTCTAAACCACCACCACTCTACACTGAACCATACACACATACATATTTAATCACTCTATATTTATCTACCTATTTATTTCTTTTTTTCTCTTTCCTGCCTGCCTGTTCCTTTAACAAAATTCATCATAGCAATTCCATATGTACACACACAAAGTAATTATGGCATTAACAACACATTTATCATTATTGTTATTATTATTGTTATTATCTGTATATTTTCTATCTTTTAAATTTCTCTACTCTATTCCTCCCTCCACTTTTGTTTCCTTCTTTCGAATACTATTTCTTTTATAATAATTATTATGATGATTGATGATGATTGAGCTGAAGACCGGATAGAGGAGGCCCATGAATGAAAGAGGGCCAAATATCTCGAGCTGGTAGAGGCCTGCAGAGCCAACGGTTGGGGGGCCCGCTGTGAGCTGATCGAGGTGGGCTGCAGGGGGTTTCCATGGCAATCTCTGCACGGAGCGCTGAGGCTCCTTGGCATAAGAGGGTTGCTAGCGAGGAAAGCCACCAGAAACATCAGTGAAGCAGAAGAAAAAGCTTCCAGGTGGTTATGGATCAGGAGGGGCGAAGCATGGAGTAGCACGCTGTTTGGACAGAAGTCAGGGAATGATCAACCCCGGCTGGGTCACCCAGGTGAGGGTGTCTGATGATCTGAGACCCGAAACATCCCGTGACCCTGGGTTCATCACTGATGATGTGTCCAAGCTGCACCTTCTAGGTGTTTCCATTAACATTATTATTATTATTATCATTATTATTATTATTATTAATAATAATAATAATAATAGTCATCATCATCATCATCATCATTGTCATCATTATCATTATTATTATTAATAATAATAATAATTATGATAATAAAATATATTTGCACAAATACTGTACCACACCCATACACACAACAAACACATATTCCCATCCAAACTGCACCCACAAACCATTACTATCATCATGTGTATCTACTGCTCATGTACACATTATTTTAATTTCTAATATTTTGTTTTTATCAACAAGATTGATACCATTTCTAGTATTACAGTTATTGTGACTATTAATTTTTCCTCTTTTTTGCTTTCATATTTATTTATTTATTGATTAATTATTTTTTCTTTTTTTCACACACACACACACACACGCACGCACGCACGCACGCACACACACACACACACACACACACACACACACACACACACACAGCCAGCATAAGTCCCCTTATCCCTGACAATGATTACTGTAATTTACTGGCCTGTATTCACTTTTGTATACTGTCTATACACTGTCTTTGTTGTTTTGTTAGTGTTTTGTATTGTCTTGCAATAAAAAATATACTATAACATTCTGAATAGAAATACTTAAACTATGAGATTCCTGAAAGGTAATTTAGTTTTAACTGTCCTGTCAGATTTTTATTTTGATATCAGCCTACTACAACAACCAAGTCTCACTGCAAAGTCATTGAAATCTGGTACCTGGTCAGTGACCTCCGGCGTCAGACTGACTAAAAAAGCCTTCCTTTCAGGACTGCATCATATGCGGACGGTTGCCATCACTGTTTAACAGTGCCCAGTGGTATTGGAGGGAAACTAGGCGGGACGACAACAACAGTGAAGGCTGTGGAAGTCTGAGTGGGGCAGGTGAGAGGACTGGTGGATGGGTCCAACAATCACTACTTTCACCTGGGAGGCAGGTGTTTGTTTTCCCTGTGATTATAAAGCCAAACCTTGTTCTTTTTTCTAAACCCAGCCACGTGCTTTTGTCACCTAAACCCAACCATGTGCTTTTGTCGCCTAAACCCAGCCACGTGCATGTGTTGGCATCACATATCCATGTGCGTTTGTTGTTGAAGGAAAAAAAAAAAGAAGTAAATTCACAGTATTGCACCGACGTAATGTGTTTATTTTGAAAGAGACTGTTTGCAAACCTGGGGCGATTCTAGGATCAGAGGTTTAGGGGTGCTGAGCACCCAGAGAGCTGCCCGGCCAGGCAAGATAAATTTCACTGTTTTGTACATTTTAACGCAATTTCATTCCCACATTTCTGAAAGAAAAGCACAACACTTTTTGGGAAAGTCTGTGACTAAACCATAAAATATGATAAAGGTTATTTAAATGCTGAGCCACAGCAAAAGAGGAATTGATTGGAATCATAAAATAAACATATCGTAACCCTAATTTCTGGGAGAAGGCAACTCATTTTGATACAGCAGCTCCTCAACATACACATAAACAGTATGTATGTTTCTGGAGTAAACCAGCCCCCTATAGTGAGCACCTTGGCTTTAATATTAACACATGCACATGACACAACAGCTAGCTTCTCTCATTCCAATTCAAACAGAGGACAGTGATACTGACCACCTGTAATGTTTCCTAGCTAGAAAAAACGTCAGCTAAATCCTACCTAACAACATAAACAGTGACCTACGATTAAATGCAGCAAAAATGAGGACTGGTAATGATAATAATGTGTTGGTATTGAGTGGTAGAAGTTAAAAAATGTGCCACGCATCCTGGTTTACGCCAGTTATTTACACCACTACTGCATACCACCCACCCTAGAAGGCAGCGCATTGCTCTGGGCAGATAGAGCGCTCAGAGCCCGAGCTGGGGAAAGGTGGGAGGGATGGGGTGGATCAAACCATTTCTGAGGCAATACTACCAATATTATTTGGTGTCATTAGTTTTTGCTAATTATACTAATTTCTCCAAATGATTTATTGATGTGAAAATGCTCTACATATCCCCCTTAACGTAGTGTGCCTTAACTATTGTTGTTTTTAAAAATATTGAATTGATTATATACTGCCATTGAATGTTTCAATGATGCATTGGATTTGATTTTTCTGTGTCACAAGGGTTTGTGATATCCAGGCATTTGACAAATGTAAAACCCCACTACTGGGTGGTTCAATTAGTTAATGGAATAATCCCAGATGTATGGGAATACTAATAATTGTGTATTGAATTTACTCTCCTTTTCTGCTGGAAAGAATGCTGACTGAACAGATATAATAAACTCTCATCTCATTTGAAGTACCCTGGAGAGTGTTTGGGCTTTCTTAGACGTCGGTAAAGTGACCACAGGAATGAAGACTGGCATGTGTGTATTGGCCCCCAAGTTTGCTCTCAGATGCATCTCCTCATAGATGAACATATCCATTGTAAATTAGTGTGCTGACACATGCAGTGGGAGAGAGAGGGGAAGCATACACAAGGTAATGCATGTCAACAAACTCCAACAACAGGATTCAGCGGCTGCAAACATCACTGCTCTTTGGCAATGTCACTGGCCTCTTTTTACAAAGCGCCTTAAAATAGACCCAGAAGATAGTTGATGTCTCATGCACATTCCTCTCTGTGAAGCTGCTGCCATTACACTGACTGATGCAGACTGATGCTGATATGTTTGATGCTGTCATCAGTGGGCTACAGCGATGATAGATTGAGATCAGCCTTCCTCTTTTAAAATCCATTTTCTTCAATGTAGCAGTCTAGTGTTCATACCTCAAATCCCAGGCAAAATATGTTGTAGAAAGTCTGTTGTAGGCGTTGTAACCCTAACCCTAACCCCTTACCCCTACCCCTAACCTTAAAAAAAAACAAAAAAAAAACACAACATAACATGCTATAGCCACTGATATCATGCTGGTAAGTGACGTACCACCTCTCATTGTGCTCATAGTACAACATTATCGCTTGTCCTTGATCACAATAAGGAACATACCTACGATACCTACAGTATATATATATGCCAACCAGCCAATACATTCAAACCACTGGTGGGTGAAGTGAATAACATTGATCATTTTGTTACAATGCAATGTTCTGCTGGGAAACCTTGTGTCCTGGCATTCATGTGGATGCGACTTTGGCGTGCTCCACTCACCCCAACACCATTGTGGACCAAGTACTCCCCCTCATGGCAACCCCTCTCACTGATGGCAGTTTGGCAGTGCTTCCCCACCATGTCACACCACAAAAACTATTTATGAATGGCCCAAGGAATGTGACAAAGAGCTCAACGTGTCAGCCTGGCCTCCAAATTCCTCATGTTTCAATCTGATTGAGTATCTGTGGGATGTGCCACTACCACAGAGGTACCTCTGATCCACAGCAGGGCCCCCTTGGATCATAATTGGCTCTGACTTGTAGACGCATGGACACAGTACCTCTGGGGGTATCCTGTGGTGTCTGGCATCAGGATCCTTTGAGTCCTGTGGGTTGTGAGGTGCTACCAGCATGTCCCACGGATGCCTGATCAGATTGGAACCTGGGGAGTTTGGAGGCCAAGTTGATGCCTCAAGCTCTTTGTCAGTTACTCAGGCCATTCTTGATCAGTTTTTGCCATATGGCACATTGCATTGCCATCGGTGGAGTGCCATTGCCATTGGGGTGGGGGAGGTGGTCCGCAATGGTATTTAGGTGGGTGGTGCACATCAAGTGGCATCCACATGAAATATTAATGTTATTCCCTTCACCTGCCAGTGGTTTTAATGTTTGGCTGATAAGTGTACAGCATATATAGTCGGGTGACTGACTTTGTGTGTAGTGACAGAAATTGCTTAGCTGATGTCCAACATGTTTGTTTTACTCCTGAATGAAAGGAAATTAACAGTATTCTGCATTTCTAACAAAACAAAAAACTATCTTGCCACTTTAATTTTTCTGTGAATGTGATTAAATAACCCTGTTATATGTTTGTGAATGTGTTTGATGAAAGTTGCAAGTGGCACTGTAAATTCTGGGTTTGCAGACTTTGCCAGCATGTGGTCCTGTGATCATGGGAGAAGAGAAGAATGCAGTGTTGAGGTGAAAAATGAAGAAAAGCTGCAGTGAAAGGTTGATATCACTGATTAGCAAGGCTTAACAGCCTGTCTCCAATGGTGATTCACAGACAGTGTGCTGGTTTGGTTGAGCAACTGCAGATAAGAGTTGATTGCTAATGATGCCCGACATCACACAAAAACTATAGGGCATACTGCATAACTGGGAGCGCTACAAGATCACTAAGTCTGACATCATCAGGTCAATGGCGATTTTGAGGGGTGGCCTGGGGTGGCCAGGGCCACCCCTGGAAACTCATTGGCCACCCCTGTGGCCACCCCAGATCTGATAGGTAGTTGGTCAAGTCTGTCAACAAAAGAAACAAGAGAAATGCTGCCAATCAATGATGACAGGTAATCAGCTGATTTACGGCCAGTTTTACGTTTTTAACTAACACAGTAATGGTCGTACTGAGGCTGTGAGAGCTGATTTCTGCTCAGCAGACGTTTGGCCAATGGCCATGCAGGTCTTTCTGCTCAGCAGACGTTTGGCCAATGGCCATGCAGGTCTGATAGGTGAGCCATCAGCCATGAGATAAGCACGCCGCATCTGCTGCTGCTGCTGCTGCTGCTGCTGCTGCTGCTGCTAATGAAACAGGAGGACGGTCACAGTGACAACGTCAACTGCAGAACTGCTGGATAAAAACGGCACGCTGAAT
>NC_065529.1:1765526-1775619 GCF_006386435.1 Epinephelus moara
TTGCTGTGTTTTTATGTAACCACAAGATGGTGCCTCAATTAGTAGAGCAAACACAGGTAACAATACAGGTGACACAGATGATGAGCTGATGACTGATTTGTACCCTATCCTGAACATAATTACTGATTAAAAATCAACTTGTTAAAATAACCAGAGATTCCTTCAGGTGGAAATGGAATAAAAAAAAAAAAGACTCTTTTTTTTCAAATATATTTTTACCTGCATAGACACCTTTATTTGACAGTTGCGAGACAGGAAATCACGGGAGAGAGAGGGGATGTGACATGCAGCAAAGGTCGTCCGGCCAGGATTTGAACCGGGGTTGGCTGCGTACGTGGCATTATACTTCGCTATGCCATGGCCACCCCACACTAGCTTTGTGTCCCATCTTGGCCACCCCAGTAAAAATGTCCTGAATACGCCACTGCATCAGGTTTTCTCTTGCATAATGTAAATCCAACACCTAAGTGGTATTTGAATTCAAATCAGCCCTCTACTTCATAAGATACCTATGCATAGCAGAAAATACCTCTACCCTTGTCCATAAGTGCAGTTATGGAAGTAATAACATGTTTCATTTGATTTACCTCAATAAGCAAACAAATTTAGTGCTCAATGACTTATGTTCCACTATTAACATGAATGAGTGATGACCATTTAACTGTTGCAGCATTTATTTTAAGATGCTGGCTGGTAGTTTGTGGCATTTTTCCTCTTTGTTTCATTGTTTCTCTTGAAGTTATTGTGACTGCCCATGGTTTGCATATTGTTTTTTTCTTGATAATCTGTCACTGTGTCTGAACATAGTCTTATTTTTACTGCATTAAGGTCCAATCACACCAGAAAGAGACACATTTAAATTAATGTGCATATATTTGGAAATATTTGGATCTAAAAGCTGGTGACACAGTGAGGTCCAGCTGGTGAGCTGCAATAGCTGTGGAGCTAACCACTAACTTGCTAGTCGGCTAGGCTGGCACTAGTCAGTCACAATAGTTTCCAGAGTGTCTCTCTATTTTCTATCTACTGTTCTGTTTCCTTCACCGTTGTACACCATTTCATTCAATAAGAAGTTGAATCGAGTTTGCTAAAGGTTGATGAAGCTTGAAGCTCATTAAATTTTGTTTCCTAACCAGATAAAAAGTCCACACTGTTTATACTCCAACAGAGGAGCTTAATGAAACTGGATTGTCCATCACAGCTAATCAGCTCCCAGAGCTTTCTCTATTTTTGACTCCCCTGGGGCCTCATGTACAAAGGGTGTGTACGCACAAAAAGTTCAGATGTATCAAGAGTGAAATGACCGTGGAAATGTGCGGTGCCTCACGCCAACTTCATGGCTGGCGTAGGCACGTTTCTACACCTGTTGATCCTTTGGCGACACTTAGAGGTGATGCTGGGAAACTGCTATGATAAATAAATGTGAAAACAATTAGTCCTCAGAGTGATGTGCACATCAGAGACACATGAACTATTAACACTGATGAACAATTAACACACCCACGTGTCTGCAATTAGATGAGTGGATATAAAAGCATGCGCAAAGTGGTGCAGAAAATACCGTTTACAACAATTGCTGCTTTAGCAGTATTAAGACATTGTAAATAGTGCAATACGAAGAGAGCGTGTGTTCCGAGACAGAGAGGATGTACTGGCACATGATGACAACTGGCTCATCAGCCACTATAGGTTCCCAAGGGCAATCCTCTTGGAGCTGTGCGCCTTGTTACGCATCACGGCAAGGAGCCATGTGCTACCTGTATCCATACAGGTGCTGACGGACGGAGTTACCCGCATGTCAGCCAGGTATATCAAATTCCCAAATGCAGGCCAACATTAAAGCGCAATTTGCAGCGAGAGCCGGTTTTCCTAATGTAATCAGAGCTATCGACTGCACACACATTGCAATAAAAGTGCAATCACAAGATGAATTTGTTTATGTCAACAGGAAACATTTTCATTCGATCAATGTACAGATCATATGTAATGCGCAAATGCAATTAACCAACATTGTGGCGAGGTGGCCCGCTTCAATGCACGAGTCATACATTCTGAGCAACAGCATAGTTGGGAACAGAGTACAAGCAGACACTGTGCGTGATGGGTGGCTTCTTGGTGAGTAAATTTATTTGTTTAATTGTCCTAATATTAATCCCCCTGATGCACATTGAGCATGTGCGCCCCCAAATATTATCCTGTCTTCACAGCATCAGTACTAGTCAGCAGTGGCGTGCACAGACTTTTTGAAGGGCAGGGGCGAAAAGAAAAAAAGGGGCACATACAGCGCGTTCTTGCCACTGAAGAGGGCACTAAGTTCCACATGTTTTCGAGGGCACTTTAGACATGTTTACATCTTATACAAATGGCACATTATATAGCCTTTAAACAGACTAACTAGACAGACTACTCAAGTTAGTTTGTAGTTAGGATCAGCATCCACGAGAACTGTGTAGATTCAACATTGGACTGTGAAGAACACACAGAGACATGGGTGTATGAAGGAAATAAATCCCTGGGGGGGGTCTGGGGGTCCTCCCCTAGAACATTTTCAATTAAGTAGATGCCATTTCCTGTATTCTAGTGCATTTTAACACCATATTAGCACCAGATAATCCAAACTGGTTCTGTGAAATATAGTTCTGGCTCAATATAGATCAAAAAAGGGCCCAACATAAAAAGTCCTTGCAACAGTAATGTTTCATAGTATTTCTTGGTCCTAATAGTCTTCTGGAGTTTAGTGTGTTTTTTCCACCCAAGAAGGCAGTTTAGTGTGTTTTGCCAACCAGGAGGGCACTTTAGCGTGCATTTTGGCTCCCAAGAGGGCACTTTAGCATGTGTTTTGACTCCAAAGAGGGCACTTGATCGTGCGTTTTGGCTCCCAGGAGGGCACTTTAGCGTGCATTTTGGCTCCCAGGAGGGCACTTTAGCGAGCGTTTAGGCTCCCAAGAGGGCACTTTAGCGAGCGTTTTTCAACAATTGGGCCACGAGGGGGGTCACAGTTGTCCATGTACAGTTTCACATGGTGTGTGTTTGGGATACAGGTCATAGGAAATTGCAGATTAAGTAGTCAACTGAACCCATTAAGAAGAGCAATGTATTCAGACAGAGTTTTTGTGAATCTGATAGTACGATTGCTTTATTGAATACAGTAGTACCATTGCCAATAGTGGGATAGTTAGTGAGCTAAAACTGTACATTAGTAGTTAAGGTAGCACGTTAAAGAATACACAGATAGTTAAAGTGTTTATATGTTGTACTGACTTAAAAGTGGGGCACACTGGTAGTTCACATGGGAAACATAGATTGACCACGTCAGTGAGTAGAAAAACATGGGACAGACAGAATGACTAACTGACAGAATGACACTGACAGTTTCCGTGGTTATGTACAGCATACCATACCTGACCAAAAATTAGAAAAAAACCCAAACATTTGGCCACAGGGGGAGCCATAGCGATCGGTCGCATTTTAGCCATATTTAAGCATTTTTCTGTTGTTATAGCGCCACCCAGTTGCCAATTAGAGTTACATTTCTCCAGTCACCTTGAGGCGTCCTGTTCTACATATCACCAAGTCTAGTAAAAATCAATATGGCGGTTAGGCCTAGATAAGAAATTAGCTCCCTAGTGCCCCCATTTTGTTTGATTGGGTCAATAATGGAGGGGTCCCCTCAGATTATGTGTGGTCATATACCTACAAAGTTGCATGGTGATCGGTGAAACCCTTGAGATGTTATACACCTTTATGTGATGAGCCACGCCCTCCACAATATTCATTGCCTTATAGAAGCTCAGTTTTAGTAAGTTTTCCAACTTTTGCCAAGAGGGAACTTCAGATATTCCTCCCTAGATTATGTTCACCAAGTTTCATGCAGATCGGTCAAACTTCCTAGGAAGAGATCGATTTTAAGTGTTTTTCAAAAAAATCAAAATGGCGGAAAGTCTATATAACCGGAAGTTATGGGATCTTGAGGCAAATTTGTTCCTCATGAGGAGAGACATCTCTGTGCAAAATTTCATGTCTCTACGACATACAGGGCATGAGATATGCCCATTCAAAGTTTGCAATTTCAATTAGTTGCTATAGCGCCTCCCTTTGGCCAATTGATGTAATATTGCTTCATTGGCATCCTCCCATGACCCTCTACCACTGTGCCAAATTTCACATGGATTGATCAAGTCAGTGAGGAGAAAAACATGGAACAGACACACCCACAGACAGAGTTTTCGTCATTATATAGTAAGATATAGTAGGATCATTATATAGTGAGATAGTAAGATTGTTAAAATACATAATCTATGTTTACACTGTGTTTACAGTAAACATGAAATTGTATATTACTTACACATATCCAAATATCATATGAAAGATTTGCAGCATTTACTTTTTCAAAAATTTCCATATTTTGAAATGGTTAGGGGATCTGAACAGGAAAATAATGTTCTAATTTGCTTTTCTTAAATTACAGTCAGCTTATAAGGCATCTAATTGATTATGCACACACAATATTCGTCTCAGGAGGTTTTCAACATACGTCTGGGGATACTTAAAAAAATCGAGGATCTTTTCAATCATGATGATAAATACAATACAGAATTTTTTAAAGCACCACTTTATTCATTGGTAAGAATTAACTCTCATGAAAAAAATAAAATTAATGCTTTTTTGTTGAAAAAAGTCTGTAGTGACCATTTATTGTAATTTTTCCTATTAGGTGGTTTCTGCGTTCCAAGTCAATGTCCATCATAGTGAATGATCCTAATCAACACATTGTTATGCTTCCGTGCCTGTGATTGCCGTGGCTGGAGGCATTATGTTTTGGGGTTGTCCATCTGTAAGTGTAAGTCCCTTCCATTCTCATAATGGTGATATCTCAAGTATGCCTTAAGGGATTCGGTCTCAACTTGGTCTCAATGATGAACTGACAAGATTTTGGTGGTATAGGTCAAAAGTCAAGGTCACTCTGACCGTGAGTCCACCTCATTCTCATTACTGTGGTATCACACCTTAAGGAAATTTCTTCAAATTTGGCACAAACATCCATTTTGACTCAAGGATGAACTGATTAGATTTTCGTCATCAAAGGTCAAGGTCACTGTGACCTCATAAAACGTGTTTTTGGCCATACCTCAAGAACCCATATGCTAATTATGAAAAAAATTCACACAAATTTCTAATCAGACAAAATTATATAGTGATGACATCTTGTTTCTTAAAGGTCAAAGGTCAACTTCACTATGACATCAAAATGTCCTACAAAAACACTTTTCTGGCCATTATTCAGCACCATAAGTCAGGAACAGAAAGGGAGTGATTTGTTAAGATACTGAATAGGTGACACTCATCTTGGGTGTCCACCTGTGATGTGCTGACTGTGCTGCTGCGGGAGGGGGCATCCATGTTTGTGGTTGTATGCCATGGAGGAAATTCTAATTAATTTTGCTAATCATTTATGAGTGCTTTTTTTTTTAAATGTGTGTGTGTGTGTGTGTGTGTGTGTGTGTGGAACATAACTGGGTACTGAACGGCTTAGCTCAAGATCCACTTACTTGCTTACTGAGTTTGCTCAAGCAAGATAATGAACTGCATGAACTGCAGTTGATCGTGGCACACCACAGACAGTTTACTAAGTACTTACAGTCTTCCATGTCAAACCACAGATAGTTTGCTTGGTTTCATTTGTCCAAGGTTTGCTAATTCTGCATCCACAGCAAAAAAGTGGAGTTGTTGTTAACAGCTGCTGTGTTATTTATCAGGAGTAACAGGGACACTGTACAGAGAAGTAGACATTTCCATTAAAAGTTCTGTTTTCTGTAGAATTTCAATGCTGTGGGCACCACATACACACATGTTCCATTTACCCCCATTGTATATGTCTGCTGAAAGAAATCTCACAGATAAATACAGTATTTCATGTAAAAAAGAAACCTTCTGTGTGGCTAGATACTTCCGTAGGTAAGCAAGGAAATGTTTTGTGAAAGTAGAAGGTAGAAGGAAAAGTAAGACAGAGGTAAATCAAGAAAAATAGTAAAAAAACAAAGGAAACATTAGCAAAAGACAAAAAAGCCTTATGTGACTTTTACTGTGTACAGTATTTAAATGCAGATTGAATATCATCTCTCAGCTGTTGATCACATGCTGAGGTCATATGCCAAGGAATCAATAGAAATCCACTAGATGACATTAGATGAAGGCTGCTGTGTCCTGGTATCTCCCTTTGTGGCAGCTGTCATCAAGTAATAGACACACTCAGGATTGTTTCATTGTCTCATTGGATTTTAACTATGTCAGAATAGAATAATGCCATTCAGCTAATTTTATGCTAACATATCCTTAATTGCACTGCAGTTGTACACAGAAAGATGGGACTCTGGGCCATTCAGAGGGCCTGTAGGAGTGCATCTCAAGTGGTCTGTACTTTAAACAGGAGGAGCAGAGTGTGTAAGCCATCCACTCTGTGAACATATTTTACATTACTATGGAAGGCCTGTAGTTTTTATCCAATGAAAAACAAACACTGAGATTTAATCATGTTGTCTGTGGTGACGCTGTGTGTATATATGTATCCAGGATATGTGTGAGTTTGTGTATGCACAGTACTGCATGTATGTTTTTTTTTTTTTTGTTTGTTTGTTTCTCTTTGGTTTTCATGCCTCCATGCTGGCTATAGTCGTGGCCAGAGGCTTTATAATTTTGGGTTGTCCATACATATGCATGTCCATTTGTCCATCCATCTGTCCCTTCCTTGGGAACACGATATCTCAAGAACTCCGCAAGGGAATTTCTTCAAATTTGGCACAACTGTCCATTTATACTCAATGATGAACAGAAGTTTTTGGTAGTCATAGGACAAAGGTCAAGGACACAGTGACCTTGTCGTTTTCATTCTCGTGGAAGTGATATCTCAAGAATGCCTTAAGGGAATTTCTTCAAATTTGGCACAAACATTCACTTTGACTCGAAGATGAACTGATTAGATTTTGGTGGTCAAGGGTCAAGGTCAGTGTGAGCTAGTGTGAGCTCACAAAATATGTTTTTGGTCATAACTCAAGAATTCATATGCTAATCATGAGAAAATTTCCCACAAATGTCTAAGAGGACAAAATAATGAAGTGATGACATTTTATATCCAGAAGATCAAATGTCAGCTTCACTGTGACATCATAATGTTCCGCATAAAACACTTTTCTGGCCTTTATTCAACATCATGTCTCAGGAACAGAAAGGGAAATATATGGTCAGATACTTAATTGGTGACACTCATCTTGGATGTCCACCTTGAAACTGTGCTGATTGTATATATACTGTACNTATATAATGTGTAGTGTTGGGGGGGGGGGGGGGGGGGGGGGGGGGGCATTGGGTTTAAAGCATCCATGTTTTCATAGACATGGATGTAAACTGAAATGATGATGAGAAACTTGGCTGGTGCGCGGAGGCATACAACCGTGTTTTTTTTGTGTGTGTGAAAAACAAAACTGTTTCCTGTCTGCTTTAATGTTTTGCATTCACAATACAAAACTGCTCTAAAGGCTATATTGACACATGGCCCCCAAAAATATGTTTTGTTTGAACAAGTGTCAGGGCTTATATGAGCAAAGAGTCTCATAGTGCATGAGACGCAAAGGGTTGGCCATATTTGAAAAAGCATCACACACAGACTTTGTAAGTAACTTACTGTTAATAAATTCCCCAAAGAGTATGTGCATAATGTCTGTACCAATGGCACTGAAGCTTTATTTGCAGGCTCCTCCAATTTGGTCGAGTGCTAAATAAAGAACAATTAGCAGTTGATTTGAGTGCGAAGCTAGTGAGGGATCATGTCCTTGTAGCTGTGCAAGGTTGTACAACAATGTACCTTTCTCCTTACAGGTAGTTGAAAATCAGTAATTGGATCAACATGCATCAAACTACTCACATGGTGATTTTGAGTCTTGAGTGCGCCTGTGCCGACTGTGCGTGCACAATGTTGCAGTTACTCAATATTTCTTCAAATCTGGCGCAATCATTTTCTTGGACTCAACAGTAAACTGATTAGATTTTGGTGGTCAAAGGTCAAGATTACTGCAACCTCATCTGTCTTATTCTTGTGAATGCGATATCCTGAGAACACCTTGAGGGATTTTTTTCAAATTTGGTACAAGTGATGTCAACATTAACAGCGTTAATCCTCAGCTTTCTCGGACAGGTAACAGTAATGTTACAAAGGCTCAGCAGCACTCCAAAGACAAGGTTTAGGCTAACTAGCTCAGCGTATATCCTGGGTCAAACTTAATAATGGTGAAATGAGCTTCCTGATTTGTAACATATATGGTGCTGCGCCATTTACCAGCAAATGTTGCAAAATGTCCACTTAAGATGGTGTTTCTCATACAGCAGGAAAAGGGATAGGGCATGGTGACAAGAGAGAAGAGGAAACCACCAGATCAAAGCCTGAAGACCAGCTGTGGAAGAAGTATTCAGATCTTTTACTTGAGCACTAGTAGCAATACAACTGTACAAAAATACTCTTTTACACATTGAAGCCCTGCATTTAGAATCTTACTTCAGTTAGAGTACAAAAAATAATTGCATCAAAATGTACTCAAAGTAAAAAAAAAGTTAAGTAACACATAAGCTATTACATGATTGAATTATTATTATTGATAAATGAATGTGAACATCACAAGGCTTCTCAGCCTTTGTAGCTAAAAACATCTTGTAAAGCTGTGTCAGGAAATGCCATTTAGTTAGTTTTAAAACTCCAATAGGAAGGAAGTGTTTGTTTTGAATCATATATGCTGTAAAGTGATTTAAACCTAGAATTCTCAGGATTTAAAAAATTGATACAGATCAGCTGTCCCTTCAGTTCCAACAAGAGACATCATGGTCATTTCATTTAGCCCTAATTGCTAAATGTTTAAAGCATACTTTCACAGCTAGATTTCATCTTGGCTGACCTTTCTTATGGACTTCATGTATTTGTCTGTTTAATTCCAGGAAAATGAACTTTTGACTTCAGTAGCCTACATCTTGATTGAGTTGCATTCACCTTTTATGCATTTACCTTTTATCCATACACCAACCTCCCCCAAATGTTAAACTTTTTTTTTCTAATAATATTTTAAGATTTTTTCACATCTTTGGCATTCTCATTTTTTTATGTGCATATTGAAAATGTGCAGTGTGTGTGTCTGTAGCCTTGCTTCAGTGTCGTCCTACCCTATGTTACATCCCGATCTGTTGATTAGATTGTTTTTTTCCGAATTAGTTATTATTTTTGTTTTGTATACTCAGCTCATCTAGTTTCAGATAATTATACTTCCTGCCCTTGTCTGTTTCCCACCTGTATAATTGCCTACCTCACTCTGAATAGTTTCACCCGTCCCTCATAACCCCTCCTTCCTAGTGTATTTAGTCTGTGTGTTCCCTGTTCTCTCTACCAGTTCATCTTAGTACCTCTGTGTCTAGCATTCCAGTGATTATCTTCTAGTATAACTTCTATGTCTTAGCATTGTGATGTTTGGATACCTGAGCTTGCTTTTAAAAGTAAAGAAAAGACCCTTTATATGCCTCCTTGTCGGCAATAGCCGGGGCCAGCGACATCATGTTTTCGGGTTGTTCATCTGTCACATTCTTGTTAACATGATATCTCAAGAATGCCTTGAGGGAATTCATTCAAATTTGGCACAAACATCCACTTGGGCTTAAAAATGAACTAACTAGAATTTGGTGGTCCAAGGTCAAAGGTCACTGTGACCTTAAGTCCATCTCATTCTTGTAAACACAATGGCCTCTAGTTTCCTCGCCCTTAAATGCGCCGCGCGAAGGCGTAATGAGAGTTTACTCAATTTGCCATGACAGAAGAGAGCAGCAGCGTCAGACGGCCAAATTTCTCCCAGGAGGAAACTAGACTCACAAGTCAGTCTTTAGAAGCTTTGCTTAACTAAAGACTGATGACTTTCTCCCTGATTTTGTGTTTAGATGGGCGGATACAATTTCAGAGTTTAAAAAAACTCCCTACGTTGCAGAACCAGTAGTAAATCTGCAGGGCGGTCCTTCGGTGGCTCGCTGAACTCTTGTGCTTGTAAACATAGTCCCACTAGAAACACGT
>NC_065529.1:1775911-1789464 GCF_006386435.1 Epinephelus moara
TCGGATACGACATGAAACTACTCCAGTTAGCTCAATAATGTTGTAACTAAGACATCCGCTGGAAAAAATATTTTCTTCACGGATGAGCACACGTTTGATAAAACGGAGTTAAATCTCTCGGCATCCATTTTCAAGCTCTCTGTGTGTTTGTTTTCTTGCGGACGAGAAAATGAGGAGCGCACATTTCCGAGTAGGTGTGTCCTTTTCAAAAATGCAAGAGGCGTTGCTTTGTTGCCGGCCGTTTTCACCGGTGTGTTAAACACACTTTAGAAAGGAGTGTCCCCAGACTATCAGAAGGCGGAGATCTCTGATTGTCTGGTGGCGAGACTAGGAGGAAACTGATGTTTTAGTCCGCTTGCAGTGTCCGAATATACGGAACTGCAAGCAGACCTCCACGGGCTGATGATGCAAAGGTAGCCTGGGAGGAGGTCACCACAATTGTAAATCAATATTGCGTTTCTCTCGTGCGTGCACGCTCTCTCTTTCTCTCTCGCAGTCTCACTCTGTTTCTTTTCTTTTGACTTTTCTGAGATGACAAATGCTGAATATATACTCCCTATCTGATGCTATGACTGTTTGTGGTTGGCTGAGAGGGATGTGAACTCATTAGTTTGCAGCTGTGTTAATCAAATCAGGTTGGGTTTCCATTACGCGTGCCAAACGTGCCAAACGGTGCCAATCCCCTTTGATCTGACATCAGATGTGACGGGACAGTCGGTATAGAGATACATTTATGTGCTGATTGCAGATAGTTACATTGAATAGTGGTGTCTGTGGGTATTTATTGCATCGTTAATGTGCCTGACATTCTGGAAACCTGCCTGTGAGGTTTTGGTGACGTGTGCGCACTGTCCGCCGGTCAGCCAAACGTCGACTTACACCAGCTGCGCTCCGCCTGCATTGACAGTTTCAGCTGGTGAGCTTTTAGTGCACCTTCGGTGAAGCCTTTTGACACAAAACTGTCACTGCGCCAAGCTGGATCTGTTGACACCTCCCCCTGCTGCGCCGCCACACCCATCTCAGCGCACCTCGGTCTGCCAAACTACCAAACTGAGCGCGGCTTGGGTTGCGCTGCTCGAATCTAGCTCTGCACGGGGTTCGCCACCCTGCGCCCCCCTGCGCTGGGAAACTAGAGGCCATTATCTCAAGAAGACCTTAAGGGAGTTTCCTCAAATTTGGCACAAACGTTCACTTGGACCCAAGAAAAAACTGTTAAGAATTTCATGGTTGAAAATCAAAGATCATTGTCTCTATGCCCTCATAAGTCATGTTTTTAGCCATATCGCAAGAATTCACCTGCTAATCAAGACAAAATTTCACACAAATGTCTGAGGATAAAAATAATGAAGTGATGACATTTTATTTTGAAAAGGTCAAATGTCAGCTCCACTGTGACATCATAATAATCTGCAGAAAACACCTTTCTTACCCTCACTCAGCTTCATATCTCAGGAACAGAAGGGGAAACATTTGGTCAGATACTGAATTGGTGACTCTAATTTTGGATGTCCACGTTGAAGCTCTGCTGAGTGTATAGAACTTCTGTCCTGCTGGGGGGGGAAGATGTGTGTGAAGCATGCATGTTTTCATAGACATGGATGGCAACTTTAAGTGCACCTTGACTGGTGCGTGGAAGCATAAAACTGAGAAACGGTATTTCTAGTTTTAACTCTGTCTGTTTTTGTGTCTTTTGAGTCCAATGTCCCACCCTATGGGTGTCCATGGCTGTTGCAGCTAACCCCTGCTCCCTTCCCAATTGTGTTGTCTCCTTTGGCTGTGATGTATTGCCCAGTGTGTGAAAGATAAATTTCATTACCTCATTTGGTTAAACAACTACAGATGTAATTGGCACAGGAGCTGTGACGAAAATGAAAACTTGGCTCAAGACAATTGACTATACAGCAACTAATGGAAGCTTCCTCTCTACTCCCAAAGGGTCTTGCACAGAGGAGTGCAACAGCATTTTTAACAGCAATGAAATCCATCCATCCATCCATTTTCGTAACCGCTTATCCTCTTGAGGGTCGTGGATTTATTGCCTTTCACACTTTCAGAAGTTAAACTGCATTCTTGTAGTCCCAGCTTTATGTGCAGAAGAAACTGAGATTGCTATTTAAACTTAGAAAAGCACTTCAGTTCTTACACCTTAGCCTTTATAAAAATCTTAGTAGAAACTTGTAATGGGAATTGTAATCTGTTTTTGATTTGCCAAAGCATGAAGGTTTTTTAAAACCAGTGCATTGTGAGATGATTAAATTTTGTTGCAGTGTGTTTCTTGAGGTCATGTAATGAAAACAACTTATTGTCAGGCTCATATCATTTAATTGGCTTAGCTGCAGCCCCCTGCCAGTTCATTACAGCATGCATGTCTTGCGTTTGCCCACAGTGCTATCCAAGATTCCTGCCATACGCTTTGCAACTACTGGGAAATCTCCACATTTGCTCCAAGTGTGTGACTCTGCCTTCTTAGCCCAGAATCAAGTCAAGGCAGTACTGTATTTTAAACCTGTTTCATTGGTTTGTGGTTTGAATTCTGTTTTATGTAGCCTGAAATCAACAGAGAATAAGCTGTAGGTGATTTTCACCCAGATAAAATGTGTTTCCAGATGGAAGGTTAAGGCGCTGAGAAGAAGTGCTTGAACAAATGAGGCGCATAATTCCCTTCAGCCCCATTCATCTGTGATTATTAAAACTTTGCAGTCAATTGAAAAACTCGGGGGGTCCAGAAAATGTTAAGTATACTAATCCTTGCTATGATTGAACTGACAGCTGCTGGAGCCCAGCTGGCAGGGAGGCACATTTGCCATAATATACTGGTACTTTTTATAGACAACGCATTCTTCATCAGGATTCCTTTTTTTTTTTGTGGTTCATTAGGACCAGTTGTATTGATGTGTAAGTTGAAGTAAGAGGCTTTATGGAAGAATCTCCCCAGTGATTTATCCTTTATCACTATACTTCCAAATTGTTAGTTTTCATGCCAGGAATAGGAGACATTTATGAAGAGAAGAGATTACACAGAACATTTTGATTTATCACAACAGGTCGTATTTTTGTAGTTTTGACCAGCATTCCCATTGGAACCAATGCTACTTTTCTCCCCAAGCAAAATAGCCTACTGATATCTGGAAATACACTGACATAAATAAAAAGAAGTCTGACAGGGCACAAGCAGTTGGACAATGAGACAGGTTGCTTTAATCAAGCCCCCATCACTGTAAACCCCAATTGACCCACTAAAGTTATTTTTTTGCACTCAAAACTTTTAGTTTAGTACAATACAGTAACATCAAAGTTTGGAGTTCACCAGACACAAAATAAATGTGTGACATGACCCTTATCTGACAGGAATTGTATGTCAGTTTAACATAACTTTTTGCTGTTGGTGATGTTGTTGTTGTTGTTGTTGTTTGCACATTTTAATCATATGTCATGTGAACATAAAAGCATTGAGTACACATTTTCCCACTTTTTAAAAAAATATTATTGAACTATAAAAATATATTGTGGCAAGTTTAGGTTTCTCACTTGCAACTAAAAGGCAGAGATGTATTCTTAATCAGGTAGTGCTCTTTATTTTACCTAAGCATAACTTTATGTTAGACACTCTTATATCCACACAGGTGGGAGGTCACTAACTGTGTACATGACTTAACTCATGGTGCAAAATGTCTTTTACCACAACATTAACTGTAACCCATTAGAACCATTGTGAAATAAATAAACATTAATCACTGCGTAATGGGTAACATGGGTGTCCTTTGGCTTATGGCCTCAAACACATTGTCTCGTGGCATGCTGATAAACACCACCCATTTAATCCCAACACGCCACAGTATGTTAAGTGCACAATGTTGTATCAATATACAACACTATCACTGACATCAAGCACCAGACACTGACGAAAAAAAGCATTTCTTTCATGTCATATTTTGAAATCAGACAATGCAGGCTGAAGTTTACATGGCATCCCAGTATATTAACAACCAACGCACCCAGGGTACCTTGCATGTCATATCTTGATGTGGAAAGTCCATGACCAAATGTCCATATATGACTTGATCAGAGGGAGAATGTGTTGAACATATGAACATAGGGAAGCATGTGGCAGCTTAAGACCCAAATATGTCCCGCAGGAGTTGGTGGAGATCAAAACAAAACTAAAAGCAGAGTAGATATTTGACTTACATTTGTCAGGTGGTCAGAAACACAACTCCAAATTAATGATAAAGGCATTTTTTTTAAATTTTTGTAATAAAAAAATTCTTGTCTATAACTTCTTTAATTTAATTTTCTTCATTTGTCAATCCACACAATCGGCAATTGAATTGTACCTCTTTGCATATCCCTCTTTTATGCACACACATGTATTAAACAAGAGGGGTAGCACAGGGTCAACCATAGTACAGTGCCCCTGGAGTAGTTTGGATGTTTGGTGCCTTGCTCAAGAGCATCTCGGCAGTGCCCAGGAGACAAACGGCCATCTCACCAGCTGCCAGCCCACACGCCATAGTTGGTTCATACCAGGAATTGAACCGGCGACCCTCCAGGGTCTAACAAGTGACTGAATGATGCTTTCCCCTTTTGCAAGATACAAAATCCCTTCAGCTTTTGTCACTGTGTGCTCATTACTTATAATGTGAACCATGGTCTTTTATATGATTACCATTATGTGTATAATGTACTATTATAGAAGCAAATAATTGGAGAGAAAAGCTAGAGATAGATTAGAAAGATAAATTCATAAAATACAGCAACCCTCTGGAGACAACACCACTTGGTTTATATGGTAACTAAATTATGCACTGTGGTCTCCTCCCACTCACAACATAATGCATCTGGAGCTGCTGCAATCATTGCAAAGCAGTGATAACCCTAGCTCAGCACTTCGGTTTTATTGTGGACTGTTCTATAACTGAAGCCAAATTCTAGGGGAAAGCTCAGCTATCTCGCATCCTCAGATCATATCATTAACTGGGTTTTATCAGGCCAGCGATCTTAATTGATGCAACTGTGTCTGTGACTATCTCATCTTTGCCGGCTGTCAGTTAGTTTACAGAGAAGTCTCATGCTCTCCTCCCCTCTCCTCCCCTCCCCTCCCCTCCCTTCCCCTCCCGCTGCTGCTGACAGAACAAGAAACTTCCAGTCAGAGCGCTTCCATGTTGTTTACGATCTGCCATTGATTTTGCTTTTGACAAAGGACAGGTAAATCTTTTTGTTGGTCTCAAACTGACAGCTTATGATTTCCTTTGGGCATATCGTCTTGTTTTCATCAGTTCTTGTTTAAGTTGATCCTTCTGATGCCTCCCTTTTCCTTGTCAGCACTCCCCTCACTGTGCTTGCTCTTTGTCATCTGAAGACAGTAGTGACAAAGTTGAACATCTGAAGTTCATAAGTGTCTCATCAAAGCAACTTTGTACAGATGGGGTACCATTATGCCATTAGTAAAGGATTTGTTATGCTATAGTAACTTTGTCTGGAATAACACAGCATGGATGAAGGTGTCAGGGCACTACCTCTGCTAGTGTCTGCTTCACCCACCTCTGTGGAGTGGAATTCAATACAGCTGATAGATCACTCTCATTAGTTGAGTATTGAGCACCAGGAGCCAAAAAGCTGACACTTTCTGCTGAAGGGAGAGTGAGGAAAAACCAGAGCCCTATAAGCTGGATGTGCCGGGTAATGAAAGACGGAGGCATAATGAAGGAGTCTGTCAAACCTATAAAGGCTGGCTACCGGTTATTCAATTTAGCCGGTGTTGGACCAGCTGAGAGAGGGTAGAGTCCTTTCTGTTTTCCTCAGTGAGGTTGGTGGACATCACAGACAGTATGCCCTCAGTGCGTCCTGCTCTTTCAAGGATAAAATTTTCCACCACTGTTTTTCCAGGGAATTCAAAGGATCTGTGACTGCTGGGCTCTGACATGACATTCTTTAGAAACTACAGTGACCCACAGTCATGCTGGCATCAATCATTACACACGCCTGGCCATACATCTGCCCAAGATTACAGAACCAAAGAGGTAATTGTGCTTCATTTAGCTTTTAATTTCTTGTGTTTTAAGCTGAGTTTTATTCGCCAGTTTCCCACATTATCAGATGAGTCAAAAACTGAGACAAAAATACATAAAAGGCATCTGCAAACACTGGTTGATTTCATATCCAAAAAATCCTCTCAACTTGATGAAAATTAGTGAAAATGTGGAGCTGAGGGAAAAAGGTTTCCTTGGATGTTTTAGTTTGATGTAGGTTTAAACAGCTCTAAGGTATCACAGGCATATTTTGTTAGTGCCAAGGTACAGCTGAAGTAAACCTTTTGCATAGTTTAGACTGCTTGTAAATGAGCATTAAACACTCTCATAAACAGTGTTGGGTAAGGGTTACTTTAAAAGTAATCAAAGTACGTTACTGCGTTACTCCCCGAGTAAAGTAACTCAATTACTTTATCAAGCACTTTTAAAGTACTTTTGAGTATTCTACATTTCCTATTGGGCAATGGACCACAGGGCGCACAGGGCGCTAAGCCTACATTTTTTTTGTCTCCAAAATTAAAGTTATGGACCACTTGCCCTTCACTAAGATCCAATTCTTCCATCACAGCCGTCACTTTGACCTGTAGAAACACAGAACGATCTGCTGCCGTAGACAACTGTATGACAACAACACCCCAGTATTTTTAATATTTGCTCTAGGGATGTTACCACACAGAGTAAAAGGGGGAAATGATGGTGTGAAACAGCAGAGGCACTTTGTCAACCCGCTGAGTTAACGTAACTGTCATTAGCATTAAGCTAGCAAACAATGGTACATCCTCACGGTCGGACATAAAGTAATAACATTAACAAATAGTGGCTGGGCTTTTACTCACCACAACTGCAGAGGCTCCCAGCTTCATTTGAAACAAACTACATTATAGACGGTCCGTTATTTATTAATCCCTCTGTGTGTTTATATTTACTTTTTATCTGCTCCGTTGTCTTTGTAAAGTTAACATATTGCACCGTCATTTCAAACTCAACACTTGTTTCAAATTAAAAGCCCCTTATAACCTCGGCTAGACAATCCCTCCATTTTCTAAATAGGCTTTTATTCTGAAACATTTGTCAGAACTTCCTGTGGAAGATACAGAGCTTGACAGTTTACATATGGCGCTTCAAATGTAGCTCCTGCCATCTGCTGAGGTGACTACAACAACATGTCGGCTGGCACATGAACAGACAGTGACTCAAATAATAGTCAAAGTAATAAAAACAGGACAAGAATAACCCAATGACATCACACACGCCGTGAAAGACGATGAAAGGGGATAATTGGTGAGTAACAGCGTGTAGTGTGTACCAGGCATAATGCAAGTCCTGAGTCTGAAATATGTCTGTCAGCGAGTCCTACTCCACCTATTGAGGCTCCACCATAGACAACGGCAGCATTTCTCCAACCACGTAGCGAGCCACAAGCTCCGTGGCTTCTTTCAGACTGATAGGTTTAACGTTATCTCCATTATTAGAACCAAACGACAGCCGTTGCTGTTTCGGAGCTGAAAGACCAGCGTTCTAAAAGTAACGGAAGTAACTGATGTCTTGTTTGAAAATGTACTTAAGTATTTGATTACTCAAACAGCAAACTAACGCGTTAGGTTACTCGTTACTGCAAAAAGTAATCAAAGTACTCTAACGCGTTACTTTGTAACGCGTTATACCCAACTCTGCTCATAAAATACATGTGTGGACGTAGGAACTTGTTTGTTGCCTTTCTGATGGTCTGCCTCTGACAGTCGGCTTCTCTGCCTGCCAGCTGCTGGGATTTAACTGTCCTAAACCTGCTGGTCTAGAAAAGCAAAGAAGGCAGTTTCTCCACTTTAATTGGCAGCTTAGCTCTTCACTGAACTGCCTTCACTTATGTATGAGACAGTTATTTAGCCAAATGTAATTTTGTGCTGTCAATGCAGTTTAATGTCTCATTCTGACCTGCTCAGAAGTGCAGCTTGATGATTTTCACTTTGAATGTCACTGGACATAGGTTCCTATCATCAGGGCAACATATTCAGACTACAAAGAACATGCAAACCCTTCTATAGTGGGTCAGTATTCCACTTTTTAGCTCTCTACCTCCCCTGATGTTTTTTTTGTCATCTCAAAATGAAAATTCCAAAGTGTCAGGTATGTGCTGCCCAAATTTCTCCACATACATTCTCATTGTTTAGCCTGTAAACATGCTGTAGATTTGCTTTTCCCCTCCACACAACTCTCAGTCACATGTCATCTAACAAAACCTCATTGGCTTTCTTTGAAGCCTTCTGCGCTATGCACCCTCACCTGTCAGTTCCACCCTGTCCAGATAAGATTATTGTTTTCCTCCAGGAAGCATCAAGATCTTACAGGGCTTCCTGCAAAGTCTCCTCTCTGATCCTCATCTTTTCTAGATTGATTCTATCTCCAGGGCTGTCAACCAGGGAGTTGTAGATTGTTTTGAGGTCACAATACACAGACACTGTCATGGGTACATATCTTCTCCCGTTGCTCTGTATGACTTGGAATTAGGAGAGGCAGGCATGACAAGATGAGGCAGGGCTGTGTAGAGAGTCATGAAAGCTTAAAATTGCCCGTTTTACACAATTATCTGCTATTTATTTGAGTTCTTATCTTTAAATTATTCATTAATTCATTCATTCTGCATTGGCTGCAGGCTGACATTTTCAAAACAAAACAGAACAGGCTGCAGTGAGAGTCTCTCTCCATGGGATATTTAAAAATAGCGGGTTTGTGCATTTAATCCTTCTCAGGCAAGTGCAGGGGTTTTGTTACTGTACTCCACAGAAACAATGCTACACATCGCTTTTTTTTCTCCAAGTGAGGATTAGAATATATGCAGTTCACATAATCTAGTCGAAATTAATATGTCAGGTACATTGAGGATGCATATAAGGCAATATGCAGACCTCCGATCGGTAAATCAGATCATAACGTCATCCACTTACTGCCGAGGTATAGACAACGGGTAAAGATAGAACCCCCCGCCATAAAAACAGTCCATGTCTGGGACAGAGAAAGTGAGGACAAGCTAAGGTGCTGCTTTGAGACAACAAATTGGGATATGTTTTTTGACTCATGCAGAGACCCCCATGAGCTGACAGACAGCATCAGCTCATATACAGTTCTGTGAGGAATCTGCAATCAACACCAAGCAAGTCAAAATATTCCCCAATAACAAGCCCTGGCTGTCGAGAGACCTGAAATAATGCCACCTTTAAAACCCTAAGCCTATTTTATAGGCATCTGCTCGAAAATTGCATATCCATAATGAAATGAATATATCTCTGCAACCACGAGGTCCATTTGAATACTTTTGGTGTCATGGTAAAGGGAACACTTGTGAGATTTGTTAAGATGTGTAAATATCAGTATGTGTGTTATATGTGAAGAGTAAATGAAGATGGCACAGCACAAATTAAATATTTTGAGGTTCGCCTTAAAAAAAAAGAAACATTTTCAGGATGAGTATCCCTTTGGAATGATGCAGCTGCAGCTCTAAACTGTCCGTTTCATTTTTTTCCTCTATGTCCCACTCCAAACTGACCAATATACACATTTGAACCTGAATTTCTATTCTGAGCTTTCGAGGCCTGTATCTCCACGACGGCTTGGCCGATTTGAGTGATTGACACCTCGTTTGATTCGTTATTATTTATTATTATTTATTGTTTATTTGATGTGGACATCACAATTGCATTGGACGGATCAGATGCATTGTTTGAGTGTTTTAGCACTCAAACAATGCAATTTGCAACACTTAGAGCCAATAGAACGACGCTAATCATACCAAAACGAGATTGACAGCACTGTAAGCCAATCAGAGTCAGCAGAACGCGTTGTGGGGGGATGTCGGCTGCTGTGAGTGGTCATTGTTTTGGTTTGCAAGTTTTCCGCTTGGACTCATTTGAATGACAGACCACATCCGGTAATATGGGAATGAAGCGTGAATCAAGGGCAGAATGCGCTTTTAACGGCAAAAATAATAAGCTAAGAGACATATTACAAATATAATTTGGCGAAAAGATTTCTGTTGTTGTTGTTCTTTGGCCTCTAGCTCTCTGATGGTTTGTGGTAACATTAGAGTGCTGAGTAGGAGCTCAGGGCCAAGATACAGAAAGCTAACACTGACTTTAAAGACAAAGTGGAGAACAATTTCGTACAGGCAACCCCAGACAAGCATGGGAGGGCCTTAACAAAATGATGGGTAGAATGCCCAAAAGACAGGAGGACTCAGCCATGGACATTTCTTTTGTAAATAATCTTAACCGATTTTATGGAAGATTCGACACCACAGACAGTAAGGATAAGAGTGACGCCATCCATAGCACAACAATTGGACCCATTACAGTTCGCTTATAAAGCCCGCAGAGGGACTGAGGATGCCACGCTTAACATGGTCACCAGTCACCTTCAAAAGGCTAATACCTATGGACGGATTTTATTCGTTGATTTTACTGCAGCTTTCAATACAATGCAAGTTCATGTACTTCTGCAACGGCTCCTGGACCTAGGGGTGAATGGGGGCCTTGTGCACTGGGTCAAAGACTGATTTTAAATCATGCAGACCCACTCCCTCTGATGCTGTGCAATCAGACTGTGGAAAAAACTATCAGTCAGAGAATGTTTTAAATTAGGAAATTGAGGGGGTTCGGGGTCAGGCCAGACATCCTGGAAAGGGTGTATGTCAGTCTGGTTGAAAGCATCCTTGTTATTAATATCACTGTCTGGTATGGGCACCTGACATTAGCAACAAAAACAAACTAAACAGGATTGTCAATACGGCAGGCAAGATAGTTGACCGTCAACAAAAGCCACTAGATAGCCTCTATAATACAGTTGCACAGAGGAAAGCCCTGTCAATAATCAGTGATGAGACACACCCCTGACACATTTGAGTTTGAGCTACTCCCCTCAGGGCGATGCTATAGGGTACCCCTGGCAAAGATAAGATCTACACGGGCTCCTTTATCCCCAATGCCATCAACATAATTAATAAAATACAGTAATGAGGAATCTTGATGTAATAGGTGTCCTTATGTAATCCGTGGAGATGTTCCCTGCACATGTTTGTACTTTTATGTAATCATTGCTGACATGTTTGATCAAGTCTTGCTGGCAAATTTGTGTTTTTGTGTAATTGGGTGAGACAAAAGACAAATTTCCTGCCTTGGCTGGACAATAAAAACTTTTTCTATTCTATACATATATGTATATATATATATATATATATATATATATATATATATGTATGTATATAATAGGTGAGCCTCAGCTCAATCTCTAAGAAGTTAACTGTCCATATTCCATGGGTATAATTCAACTTTTCAATGACATTCATACATAATAAACCTATTCACACTTTTCCAACTATTTCCACTACTTCACCTTTTCTTACACATTTAAGCCAGCATTGAAGTGTAGCGTTAGCTTTTCAAGAACCTTGAAATATTCCACAGTTTTGGTATCATTAAAATTTTCAGTCACATTCATACTAATTAAACCCATTCCCAATTTCCCATCTATTCCTAATAATGCACCTTCTTCTTGCAAATTTAGGCCAGCATTACAGTGTAGCGTCAGCTATTCAGCATGCAGCATTCACGCCCACAATTTCTTTAGAAATTGCATTCTCTAGTTGTTTTCTGTTATCCTTCTTTTGTTTAGCTATTTCTCACATAAAGTCACTGCATTACTAACTTGAAATTAATTACTGGTGTCAACTTTTAATCAGCTTTTATGAATGTACTGTCTTTTACAGATTCCTGACTTATACTAGGGCTGGGCGATACAACAATTATGTACGATATATCCATTTTTTTTCAAGTAAGACATAGAATTAGACTATACCATTCATATCAATTAAAAAAATGCTTGCTGCGCCTTTTTATTGTTGCCAGTCAACCACCCCATCAGGTCCTTACACTAACATCCCTGAAAATAATTGTTTTTGTTCCCCCAGTAATTAGTTTAGCGGTTGAATACTCTTAATTATAACAGCCAGCTTATTGAAAAATGACTGACTTACATTTATCTCTTTCATATCATTAATGCATAGATCTATGCTTTTGATGTGATATGCAGCCTGCTTGACTACATACAGAGGCCCTGGACCTGCTGCACTCAGAGGTGGAGCGGCGTTTTGATCAGGAGGGAGAGAGCAGGCAGTTCTTGAGGTGGCTCAGGGGAAACGAGTGGATGTGGGTTCCCCGGAACTGACCCCCTTTCCACGAGAGCAGCTAATGGAGCTTAGATCGGGCCCAAAAAATCCAGCCCGACTTGGCCCGAGCCCGTGCACGTTATGTCCAGGACTGGCCGGCCTGTCCAATTAACTGTAATTATGGGCCTGAGCCCGATTTAAACCTGACATTTTTCAATAAGCTGGCTGTTATAATTAAGAGTATTAAACCGCAATTCTTGTTATTCGAATGGCGCAACACGGAAGCATGATTATGTAATAAAACTGGTGTTTATTTTAGGATCCAGGTGGTGAAGGGCTGTGCGCACACAATGTTCCAACAGGGGACAACCCTCCATTCTGAACCCCTCCCACTCCGAAATTGATTTTCAAGTCCATATCGAGTTTCCTGCATCAAACACTGCCGCCCGCCTCTCCGTCACTCGCACAATTCCGAAATTCGTTGTACTACAAAAGCTTGAAATGAACGTTCAACTCCTTGTTTTTTATTGAAAATATGTCACTGTCTTCATTTATTATGTATAATTTCTCTAGCAGCAAACACATTTAAAGGAGATGCTTGTCAGGTCTTTGTACGTGCGCTGTCCGTGGTGCTGAAATCCCCGCTCCTGCTGACAGCAAACCGGGGGAGAAAAAAAAGACATTTCTTTGCTCTGTGCTTTCAGAAAATAGTCCCACTGTGTTTGCAGGGCATATCAGGCTGTGTGACTATGCACAAAGATTGGTTAATGCATTGGAGCAATTTCATACAATTGCAGACATTTAACATGATAAACTCATTTCAATTCAACACGGTCATTTGCTTAGAGGATTCAGCTGAAGCATAATGAGTGTTATATGTAATTAAGATGAAGTATTTGCTTGTTTTGTGGTTAATTATGCACGTGATCCGTTTGACCCCATCATGCGATCCGTTCGTCCCTGCAGACAGGGTTATATTGTTCCTTAAATGGCTTGATTTAGTTATCAAAGTTTCATTTTCTTAACAAAACATTCTAGTTCTCTTATAACTGCATGTTATTATAAAATAACTTCAAATCAAATCCTTAATCATTGATAAGTGTGCGTGCTTCCCCCACCCCTCCCAAGACAAGTGTTTTTGTCTTGTGTACTGGACTGGACAGCAGCCAGCAGTCATGTAGTGGTCGCACTGTATAGATTTATTGGGCTACATTATAATTCATTATTTGTTATTAGTGAGGATCAATCAATCAATCAATCAATCAATTTTATTTATAAAGCCCAATATCACAAATCACAATTTGCCTCACAGGGCTTTACAGCATACGACATCCCTCTGTCCTTATGACCCTCGCAGCGGATAAGGAAAA
>NC_065529.1:1793702-1825122 GCF_006386435.1 Epinephelus moara
TCGCTAAAGGAGGCAGAGGCATAACTGAACATTTGGCACACCGAGCAAGAAAGAGCAGAAGGAGAAGCCATCGCTAACTGTAAAGCTAATGTAGCTACCAAGGCTAGTAACGTGCAAACAACAGCTAAGAGATTAGCGAGAAAGTCGTAGAAAGGAGGAGAGCTATAAGTGCTTAAACAGAACCAGTGTGGGTTAAGACTTGACCTGTCTGAGCTTTCAGTGTGGGAAATAATTGTATGTCGAGCGCACGTTTTAGTATCTCGTGTGATCGATTTAGCTTATCTCGTGCGCACGAGATACTATTGAGTGCACTCAAGTTAGCTTATCTCATGCGCATGAGACAGTTTTTTTTTCTTTTTTGGGGACTTTAGGGGCTCCGTAAAAACCTTCCTTTTGCTGTTGTTGGGAGAAAGAATGTTTTTTCTTTACATTTCTAATGCCAGTTGAAAGCATTTCTTTGGAGTAAGGTAAACAAACAAGCCAGCCTTTAAGATGTAGTCTGCAAGCTGCTTCTAAACAGTACCTCCTCTGTGTAGACCTCTTCTACTGTTCCACTGTACCTCACTGTTTTTACTTCCTTTACCTCCTTTTTTAAATGTGCCTTCGCAGGGTGACCTGTCAATATTTTTGTCTTTTGCAACTGATATGATTTTCCACTCTTGCTTAAATGGCTGCTCTCTTTGTCTCTACAAGAGATATTGAGCCCCTCTTGGTTCCTCTCGGGTCGGTTCTTGATATGAAAGCCTTTGTACAATGTATAACGTGATAAACCACCAGTTGTGTAATATAATATTAAAATACCATTTACACCTCAGCGACTGTATTTAACTAAGGCCTTAGGGTAAGTTGGAGCACTGACTCAATTTACTCCACAGCATTTGGCTCACTCTGCCCCAAAACCACCATTTTGGGGAAAAAAGCCTGCATTAGCAAATCAGGCTAATCTTTAGCTAAATGATCCACACAATTTAAGGTCGGCAAATCAACAACGTGTATATCACACATTTTTAGACCTGTATTAATTTGCTTTGCATATTAGTCATTATACCTAACATACTGAAAATTAACTCTGACAAGCACAAACAGTTTTTATGTACTTAAAATATCCTATGTTCTTTAGCTGGGAAGTAAATACTTTTCCTCCACACCTGGGTTCAACCTAACACTGCAAGGTTTGCATTTTGACATTCCAGTCACAGCAAATTATTTCAAGGAAATAACACAGCAAATATTTATACAGATAGATAATACATGAACAGGTCTAAGTAGCGATAAATATTCTGCTGTAAGAAATAATTCCCCTATAATAAACATGCATTGACATTAAATCTCAGTAAAGTTAATAAAAATAAAAATAAAAAAAAACTTCAAGGAAAGCTTCAGTGCCAGAGGAGGAAGCAAACACCATGTTAGCGTGTAATAGTGAGAACTGTCAGGTCACAGTTGCAGTACTGTGAGATATGAACAGCTGATGAATGAGCCAGTGATTGTGATTCATGAATGAAGCAGCTGGTACCCAGCCTGATAATCAGAATGAACTGCCATTGTTTCACTTCATTCATTTTAGCTTGCCATTGTGTTCATGTTGATATTTCATTGTTGTGCTTTGAGCAATAGCGAGTGGCATATCCTTCCCACCAACATCATTTTCAGTCAACACAGAAGCAGTTAAGCCTTAACTAAAGTTACATTTGTTAGTAAGTAGAATAAATCTTTTCAAGATGATGTGGCTGCCAAAATCTTACACATATTTCAGACCATACCTATTTCTCCACCAAAATCCATTTTTTAAAGACATGAACTCACATTTCATTTCCTTTATTTGATCTAAGAAAACTCATAGGTTAAAGGGAAAACTGTTGCACTATCCTTGAGAAGAGGGGAGCCTGAGTTGTATCACAGTGCAGCTCAAATGTTTTAGAAAGACCTTATCATTAACAATATGAGGGACCGTGGATGGATGTTAAAAATCATCAGATACAACCTCACAGTTTACTTCTGGCTCCCTGTCTCCAAAAAATCAATAAATAAATACAATTGAAACAGCAAATTTGGTTATTAATAGTACATGAAATGCTTGGAGAAACATGAAGAAAGTAGGCAACTATGTCAAGAAATAGAAATTCCCAAAAATATAGAACTCTGGAACAATTCAAAATGACTAACTACACTGGGAGGCATGGATAAGCTGTGGAATTCAGAAGTTATCTGATATTACCCATCATAATCCTTTTTTTTTTTTTTTTTTTTTGTTAATTTCAGGAATTGAACAATAAATATTAGCTAAAAGAATGTTTTAAGTTTATGCAGTTGAAAAACTGGATAGCAAAAAACATTGATCTTGAAAGTAGAACCTCAACTGAGGTTTAATAGGGGCTGTATACAATAACTTTACTAAAGCTGAAAGCAAAAAAGAACTGCTACAAAACATATTTAATAAATGGAATGCAGATCTTGGTATAGTATATGCAAAAGAAAAATGGAATGAATGTTTACAACTCACATATAAAATCACCACTAATGAATATTTACAAGATGAAATTCATATATTTGACACTAGCACCTCAGATAAATGTTTAAAAGTGGTACTCAGCATGACTCCCTCATACATGCCTTTTGATACTGTGAGAAAAAAAAAGAAAGACTTGGATTCCTTTTCAAATAAACACAATAAGTTTGTGCTCTAGAGAAAGGATCAGCACTCAGTGAATAACCTCCTAAGCCCTATGATAAGCTATTATGGCAAGGCTTAACTATACAGACCAGTGAGCAGTGATAACTAACATGTCTTTGGGATCATCAGGTGGGAACCTCCTTTCACCAGTGTTTCGTCTAGTTGGTCCCACGACACCTCCAGGAGGCTAGACAGTGATCTCTGGCATCCCAGAAACACTCCCCTAATGCCAGGTCTCACTGCTCCCCGCACCAACCCAACAACCTCCTTTACCTTACCTTACACATGGCTTTCTCAGCCCAAACAGCACTGCCACCTTCAACAAACCCAGGCTCCGTTCATGCGAACTCCAGGTAGTGACAGTGCCGATACTACCTTTCCTAGCACAGTCACCATACTCTATTTCACACGCTACATAGCATAACTCCAATATAAGCTAAAGTTAAAGGAGAGAGATATACTCACAGGATCAGCAAACACACTCACCTTGCAGCGTGGTCTCAAACAAAAGGGATTCAAATAGGCCACTCCCACACTTAAATAACCTTCCTCTTCCTGGATTTTCTCCTGAGAGGACTGATTGGTGGATCTCTCCACCTGATCTCAAGGAGTTATGTACCTTGCTTAGTAGTTCCCCCTGCTGACCCCCAACTGACATTACTCTTTCTTATCCAAATCCACTGACTAGCTCTGGCTGCTTCATCTGACATTTCCTTCACTGTCTTCCTCAAACTCTGTCCCGCACTCAGAGTTTCCCCAGGAGCGAGACAGCTGATCTTGCTATGAATCCCCTACACCCCACTTCCACTGGACAAATCCTAGTTTTCCATCCTTGCTGCTCAGCTTCTGCTTCTAAATCTGCATACCTAAGCTTTTTTCTTTCATAGGCTTCTTCCACTGAGTCTTCCCAAGGAACTGTCAGCTCAATGAAATAAACCATTGACTCACTGACCACAACACTATGTCAGGCCTCTGCATGGTACAAACTATTTCCTGGAGAACAACAAGCTTTCCCCCTAAATCCACTTGCATTTCCCAATCACAAGCACCTTCTAGGCGGCCACACCCTTGCCTCCTTACCAACTTATCCCTGCTGTATTTCTCCCCATCACGGACAAACTGAATTGCTAAACTCCTATTCTTTAAACCCTCTGAATTTACCTGTCTTCGTTTCCCTTCAATGCCTGCAGCTAAACATTTCAACACCTGGTTATGTCACCATGTATATCGGCCTTGTGACAAGCTAACTTTACAGCCTGATTGCAGTACCTGAACACAATGGGCATGATGGGTCCCCATTTACCCACAGTTTTAGGTTCTGGGGGGTTGGTAACACATCGTATCTAGCCCCAACCAGGAATCTAATACGATTCTCCTCCATTATCCACAGGTCCCTCCAACTAGGCTTCCTCTTCTCTACACTTTCCCAATTCAACCACTGTCCCTGCTTAGCCTGGGCCACTACCTTTGCACCCCTTAATATGTATCTGTTCCACAACCAGCTTTCTTTTATCTTTGAGACCTGCTTTATTCCATACCGGATTGCCTGAGCCGAGCCCCAGGCCTCCCCGGCCAAACTGAACATTACCTACAATCTCTGCATGCCTAAGAGCTGCCTCTGCCTCCTGAACTGCCGATCTTGGGTTCCACTTCCTTCCCTTGGTTGGATTTGGAACCACACTCATAACTACCATGTTCTTACTCCAAGATAATAGGAGCTCTGTCCTGACCTTGGTACATTTAAATTCCTCTGTTAAACTAGATACTGGCAGCTGAAGTATCCCTTTTCCATACAATGCAACACTACTTAGGCACCTAGGAGCGCCCAACCACTTCTTAATATAGGAGCTAACCGACCTTTCAATTCTCTCCACAACGGATTTTGGAATTTCCTAAACTGACACTGGCCACATTAACCTAGGATATAGCCCAAACTGCAAACACCACAACTTCAACTTTCGTGGAAGTTCTGATTTATCTATTCTATCCAATCCTTCAGCCACATCTTTTCTAAATTTCACCACCTGTTCCTCATCATTCAACTCCACATTGTACCACCTACCTAAGCTCTTTACTGACGTTTCCCTAATTGTTGGGATTTCCTCATCATCTATGACAAACTTCCTATGACTTAACTTCCCTCTACGTATCGAGATACTTCTAGACTTACTAGGCTTGATCTTCATGCTGGCCCACTTGAGTTTCTTACTTACCTTCTCTAGTAGCCTCTTTGTACATGGCATTGTTGTGGTCACCAGTGTCATGTCATCCATGTAAGCCCTAACTGGTGGAAGATGTAACCCATTCTGCTGTCTCTCCCCACCTACCACCCACTTATAATCCCTGATGATGACTTCCACCACCATAGTAAATGGTAATGGAGAAATTGTACACCCTGCCATGATACCTATTGGGAGAATATTGAAAGATGAATTTCTACAACTTGCAATTGTGTCATAGTTTTTTCACCGGCAATCTGTCTCTTTCAAAATGTTGGGAAAATAAGATAGCCAACAGGATGGCAAATTCTTTTCTTGTCTTTCATTTATAAGAAGGTCATATTGCAAAACTGGAAAAATTAGGAAGCACCCATACTTTAAGAATGGAAAACATTAATGAAGTATAATCTGTGTATTGAAAGGACAACGTCAGAAGACAGCAATAAAGAGAAACAATTTGCTAAGATATGGAGCCTAATCTATGAAGCTTTGTAGATTAAGTGGAGTCGTCACCCAGCATCCAGAAATTCTAAGTAACCCTGTGTAGCATCTTGTCTTGTTCATCATGTTTTTATGTGTGTGTGTGTGTGTGTGTGTGTGTGTGTGTGTGTGTGTGTGTGTGTGTGTGTGTGTGTTTATGTATGTGTCTGGGGGTGGGTAGGCAAACGGGGGTGCATATGTGTGTCTTGAGTGTCTGTCTGTCTGTGTGTATGCAATAGGTAGGTATAAGCTTGCGTGTGTGAGGAAGCAACATCTCATGTGATGACAGCTGAACAGTACATGACTGCATGGTGTTTGTGAATAAATAACTCAAACAGAAGTAAGTCATGAAATTTGCTTTCACATGAAATGTATATGTATATATTGTGTATATATTGAGAACCATGCTTACTCAATAATAGAATAACAATAATTATTTATATATATATATATATATATATATATGAAAAAAAAGGATAAAATGTTATTGTGTGTGTTGGCTTACAACTTACAAAATGACCACATCAACCTCAAGCTTTTCATCATTTTTCTACTGTGGTTTTTCATGGCTGTAGGCCCCCCACTCCACCCAGTGGTTTACTCAAGAAAGTAGTTCCGAGTATTTGCTTCATGTCTCGTAATGTTACTTAATTATACATTATTATTTCATAGCGTGGGGAATGCGCAAGCCATGTGTTGTCCACTAGAGCATTATGGAGTTATTTGATGGTGTATTTGATTCGTTTTGAGGGAGAGAGGGGGCTGTACCGTTCACCTCCATTTCAGCGGGCAGCTCTGCCCCACCGATCTCAGAACAACAGGCACTGATAATTAAAGGTAATGTACGTACTCATACGACTATAGGAATTACGGCAATAGGCGAATTTGCCAAAATTTTGAACTATCCCTTTAATACCAAAATAAGCCTAACATATCGGAAAGATCATTGGTTTAAACTTAGAAAATGGCACATCCTGTCTGTGTGTGTGTGTGTGTGTGTTTGTGTGTTTGTGTGTGTGTGTGTGTGTGTGTGTGTGTGTGTGTTGTGTGTGTGTATTTAGCAGGTGAGCAGACCTGTTAGCAGCTTTACCCTTAACATCCCCTTTCTCTCCTGACCTGCTGCTGTATCCTCGTCCCATGGGTGAGAGATGAACCAGGCACATCAAGTGTGAGAGATGAACCAGGCACATCAAGCAACACTTTTAAACCATTCCAGCTGTAATGTTACACCGCTGTAAGAAATGCAATGTTTTGTATGCTGACCTGGTAGTCTGTGAGAAGGAGCATGCCAAGGTTAACTGGGTTGTAGCAGCCAGTGGCTATGAGCCTTCACATGGTATGCACCAACACACTTGTGTAAGAAAATCCCCTTGGGCTAACAAAGAGCTTTACTCTGCTCTGTTTCAGATCTAATCAGGGTGATGCCATCAAGAAAAATACATGATAAAAACTTCTTACTTATACACTAATGGTTCTCACCATCAAGGCAAAGGCATTATTCCATTCCTGAGCTGCATAAGGACACAGATTTTTGTGAGGCTACCCCAACTCCTGAGACTTCATTTTAAAGCCACAGTGTGTAGGAATTTCTCCCATCTAATGTTGAAATCATATATTGCATTCAAACGGATAGCGCACTCTAGTACTATTACTACTTTTGCAACAATGGTAGCTGCTGTGCAGGGGTGTCAGTAGGTGTTGAAAACATCCGGGGCTTTAGCCCTGAGGTGGGAACACTTTTTTACTTGGGGGTCCTGGGGTGTCTGCCCCAGGAATATTTTGAATAATTCCCTGTTAAACACGTGATTTTAACGTATATTGACAAAGAATTTTGACAAAGAATCAGCACTCGTCTTCTATTATTGGGTTGCCCAAATTGTTAAACCCGAAAGTCCACCCAATTGGAACAACTTTGCAAACACAGTGTGAAACAATGCACTACTCATGAAGAATATAGTGATGTTGCACATCAAATTAAACAGCAGAACCTGGGCTACAAGGCTGTAAAGACCATTTTTAGAAGCCCCAAACACAGGTCAAACATCAACTAAATGAATTAAAGCTGCAAGCAGCGTTGGGTGGGACCTCGGACTCACGCCGTTTCGGCCTCCAGCTCACGTAGACGGTTAAAGACAAAAGTTTTAGACGATTTTAGACCCCTCTCCACTCACAGCTGACAATTTCTTCACATTTGCTCAGTTACTTTCAGAGGCACTAGCTCACTTCCTGTTGGATTTAGGTCAGGGGTGTCAGTGCATGATTTGTAGGTCTTGATGAGACGAACAAGCCAGTTTTGGTTTGATCTTTCTACGAAATTCCGACGGTCTGCAGTGGCCATTTTAGTGTGTCTAGGTGGCACTAGAGAGCCCATTTTGGCACTTTTGGGGTTAATTTATTCATTGTATCAAATTTTTCGCCAGTCCTGATGTGTGTCAATTTTGGTGAGTTTTTGAGCATGTTTAGGGGGTCAAATTTTGTTTGTTTGCGCACAAATGGGGCCCAATGGCATGCAGTAGGTGCCTTTTTTTCCCTTTTGCCCCTGCCCTTCAAACATCCTGAGTCCGTCACTGAGAGGGAGATACAAGCTGTGAGAGCAGGCAGTTGGAGATGGCTTTAAAATATCTCAAACTCCTCCCTGTTATTCCCAAACCGTGGGTCCAATTGTCAGTCTGACCATACTAGCAGAGAGAGACACTCGTCCCGAATGCAGACATATAGGTTTCATGTTTGTGGAGTCAAAAATGCGATCTTGGTCGCAAGTTTAATATTTCTAGCTCACAGCTGACACATTTGCTCATCTTACTTTCAGAGGCACTAGCTCACTTCCTGTTGCATTTAGGTCAGGGGTGTCAGCGCGTGATTTGTAGGTCTTGATGAGACGAACAAGCCAGTTTTGGCTTGATCTTTCTATGACATTCCTACGGGCCGCAGTGGCCATTGTAGTGTGTCTAGGTGGCGCGAAGATGGTCAGGAGGTTTTGTGGCACGTCACTTTGAAGAGGCCATGAAATCCAAACCGTTTAAGTAATTACAACATTATGAAGAAGATCTATTCAGCAGGAGTTGGCCTGGCGTGTGTGTGTTTGAAGCCGATACGATAAACGGTCTAGGAGAAGATAATTTTTGAAAAAAGAGCATTTGTGCCTAGGTGGTGCTAGAGAACCTGTTGTGGCACTTATCAAATTTTTCGCCAGTCCTGACATGTGTGCCAATTTTGGCAAGGATGTGAGCATGTTTAGGGGGGCAAATTCAGCCTCAAAGAGGCGACGGGAGAAACAAAGAAAAAAAGAAAGAAAGAAAGAAAGAAAGAAAGAAAGAAAGAAAGAAAGAAAGAAAGAAAAATAATAAACGCACCAAAAACAATAGGGTCCTTGCCCTTCAGCCAAGGTCCCTAATAATAACAAATCAAACTCCATACATCACCGATGTGTCGACCCACTTGGCATATTTTGGGCTCTAACTCAACGCCACGTTACGCAAAACTCACAGCATACTCTGCCGTTTTCACACACATATCTGCCAAAGCATCAGAGAGATAGAGGCCAAAGAACAACAACAGAAATCGTTTCGCCGAGCGATAGTTGTAAAATTTCTCTTACCTCTGTTGTTTTGCTGTGAAAAGCTAATTCTGCCGGTAAAACACAGTACGTCCCGGTAGACTGACATGCACCCGGGGGGTAGCATAACAATGACCGCATACAGCAGCCGGCACCTCCCTCACAACGGCGTTCTGCTGATTCTGATTGGCTTACCGTGCTGTCAATCTCATTTTGATGGGAATAGCGTCATTCTATTGCCTCTAACAAATCAATCGAGGTGTCAGTCACTCAAATCGACCAATCCGTTGCGGCGATAGAGCCTCCAAAGCACAGAAGAGAAAATCTGTTTCACATTTAGATGGTGTGCTGCCTTTTTGTTTTTTCCAAAAAATGGTCTAATATCCATACTTATTACAAGACTAAGTAAAATGCAGCGACTCGGTGCTGACCACCAGTATGCACAATAAATACAATTGTAATACAGAGTAGCCCACTGACGTTGCACTTGAAAATTGTAACAAGTTATCACTCTGACTGCCCATATATAGGCATATGCCATGTAAGCTGGTGTGACAGTGAGAGTGTTGTGTGCTGTTGTGCGCAGCACAGTGCTGCTGGATGTTGTGCTCTCGTGCCGTGCCGTGGACTTTAAGTTGGAAATGAGGTGCTTTATTAGTAAAAAACAAAACAAAAATGGAGGCTTTAAACAACCGGGGCTGAGCCCAAAAGATCCGGGGCTGAGCCCAAAAGATCCGGGGTTATAGCCGGGAATGCCCAGGTCTAACGACGTCCATGCTGCTGTGTACCAAAAAGCTATGATGCAGTCCTATGGGGTTCATTTGCCATACAAGATCTGGGATGGATCCGTTTAGCACCATCTCCACCTTCTCCAGCTGGGGGCCATCCCCACCCACAGAGTACCTGCTGAATCTACCTTGCCCTCTGCCGTTATAATTTCCTCGGTATCGTAGACCTGAAAACACAGCGCAAGCAAAGCATGCAACTTACATGTTGGCTACAAGAATGAACAGAAAGTATTGATGTACTCCCCTCATCTGAGAATGTGAAGACCCTGACCATGTAACTGTATTTTTAATAATAACAATGATAATAACAATAATAATAATAATAATACAAAATACTTATATAGTGCTTTTCAAGGCACTCAAAGACACTTTACAAATTCAGGGACATACACAAAAAAACAGACAAGCAATAGAACAAATAAGGGATGAGAAGAAACTGTCAGTGATTGAAAGTAGCATTGAACAGTTGAGTCTTGAGTGATTTTTTGAATATGGAGAGAGGGGGGGAGTCTCCGATGGGTTTGGGGAGTTCCAGAGGGTGGGAGCAGCAATGGAGAAGGCCCTGTCCCCCCAGGATTTGTGCTTGGTCCGGGGGTGGGGGGGGCTTAGACAGGTTGGGTGGGGCCTGGTTATTGAGGGCTTTGTATGTTATAAGAAGGATTTTGAAGTGGATTCTCTGGGGTTTTGGGAGCCAGTGGAGCTTATGGAGAATGGGGTGATGTGGTCACAGGTGCGAGAGTGGGTGAGTAGTCGGGTTAGAAGGATGGAGTGATTGGTGGTGTCGAAGGCGGCCTCAAGGAGGATGAGGATGCTGAGGTTTCTGGCATCAGAGGAGAGAAGGAGGTCGTCTTGTATCCATGGGCGCCTAACTTTGTGTAAAAGTGGGGGGGCAAAATATGACCTGAGTAAGGATGTGCGAAAAACCAGAAACAAAACATATTCCAATAAATTTACTGATTATGAGTCTCAATGCTATGTCGCAGGACCAATTAATTTAAAGAAATTAGACATTCAAATACCATTTTAACAATTTACAAATTTGATTACAAAGGCAGAAGTTACACATTTTTTTTCAACTGTCCAGAGCAACATAACGCTGGAGGGCTCTGCATTGACGCTGCATTGGTCACAACTGTAGGTAGGGTGACTAGGTCCCAATAAACCAAATGTGGGACAAGGAGTAGGTTTTTGAGGGACAATGAGGGACACCCGCCCCCAGCACGAAGTTTAGTCATCAGAGACTGAATACATTCATCATAAACTATACGTAGTCTACTGTATATTAACACTGGACTGTTTTTTTTATTGAAGTATTTAGCAACACAGAGACTTGTGGTCAGTGGGATTTGGGGATTCTTAAAATAACATCAGATGTGAAGCCCTGACTGTGTCTGACTTAGCCTTAATGAAAGCTGTTGTCTTGTATTTTTTTTTCCTGAAAATATGAACCTTATAGTCAAACACAGTTTATTTAGCCGGTGTAGCTGAGGGGACAGGTCAAACTGATATGATGCATTTTACTAAATTAATCTATCAAAACAAAAATAACTGGAGACTGAAAACAAACTGACATATGGGTCTGATCACTTTTTTTAATGAACTGACATCATTCCAGACAGGATGTAAGTGTGTCTGTGACTACCTGTAGGCCTATGGACTGAAGGCTGCTGGAAACTGTCGGGAAACTGTCCAACTTCACCGCAGCTTTTTGTCACCGGCCCCACTGTGGCTGCCTGCTCTCGTCTACTTTCCAGGCGAGGCGCAGTTCATCCCCAACGAGCCTATGGACACTCGCGCGAGTGTCATTAGCTAACAAGTGTCACCTGTTGCAATCAAGGAGGTTGAAATAGTTGCTATATGGGGCGGGAGGGGCGAGCCCTATAGGGCTTAAACGCACATGCGGTGTTACTATGACAATAAACAGAGAGCCTACGTTGGCCAGCATGAATGCAAGCGCGGGTGACAACCAATCATGCGGGACATGGTCTCAATTTGCGTGACGCGTGAAAAGAGACAGAAATGCTGTGCAGTCCCACGCAATGCAGGGCGTCTGGTCACCTCACATGTTTTTTTTCCTTATCTTACTGTTCCATAAGTTATGGATAGTTAGCTGGCTTTTCATGGTTGGTTTTTCATGTACCCTACAGTCTGTGGCACACTGTACCGGACTGTACAGCTTCTGCTACAGTATGCGCGTGCAGAGAGCAGCGCCAGATGTCCGGAGTGAAACATGCAATCAGACAAGCTGCTTCTCCACATCTTTCCCGTTTTTATCATTAATGTGTCTCAAACTACAATGGCGAAAACATGAAATGCATCCGCAACTAAAACAGGCAAGCTAACTACCAGTATTTGAAAGCAAATTTACAGAAATACAAACAATCCAAACTCCTTCTCATAAGCGGACATGGCAACCATGGTGCACTTGCTCCGTACTGCCTGGAATATGCCACTTGGATTGAAAATGGGGTGCAAAATAATTCAAATACGATTATTTAAATGTAAATAAGATTAATTTATTTAATTTTTAATTACATTTTATATTGAAAATATTCAATTAAATATTATGCAACAACGTTTTGACTTAAAAAGAGTTGAAAAAAGTGGGGGGGCAAAATATGAGTTTTGCCCCCCCACCTTGAAAAGTGGAGGGGCAATTGCCTTACTTGCCTATAGGGGTAGGTGCCAGTGCTTGTATCGTGTGGTTTATGTTGTGTCAGGTGTACTCTGTATAGAATTTTGTACTAAATAAGTTGTTTGGAGTTATGGGTCACTGAGAAGATATTGTGGTAGATGTGCATCCAGGAGTTAATATCAATGGCAACAGACAGATCTTGTTCCCAGTCTTTGCCCAGTCATGAGAGGCTGTTGTCTGTTTTTATTAGAAGTTTGTACATTTTTGAAAAATGTTTTTCTGAGTGGCTATGATTTTGAGTTGATTGAACAATGGGGACAAAGGCAGAAATTTGTTAGATGTGCTGTTCACAAAGAATGACTACACCATGATCAAATAACTTTTTTAGATGTGTAATTCCTGCTTTTAGGAAGTGGTTTGTTTTTATTTGACAATCCAGGGTTTTGCCAGATTGGAATAAATTTATTTGAACATCCAAAGAGGTCCAATTATTTGGTTAGATTTTCACCAAGCTGTCAGAGTCACTGTAATAAACATTTTTTTGAAAGAGTTATGATTTTTTATTGCCAAGGTAAGGAATGGAAGATCTGATATTGATCAGTCTTAGCAGTCATATTGTTCCACATTCAGTCAGGGGAGCTGTGATTGTTTATTTTCCTCCCTTGTCTTTCTGCTTCTGCTTCCTTGATTTCTGCAGAGTGGATAACTTGATTTGTGGGCTCTTATGTCTCTAGTAGAAATTAGTTATGTTAGAGTCTTATGTGTCTTATAAGTTGGACCGGGGTCACAAAAAAAAAAAAAAAAAAAAAAGAAAGTTTTTTTTGCAGATAGTATTTCTCGTGCTGAGGTTCCAGTGGGTGAGGTCTTCTTCATTGATTTTAAGTAATGGCGCATCATTCAAAGGGACTTTGTGCAGACATTGTTTCCAAGTTATTTAATGTTACCTGTTGTCAGAAAGAGTTTCTTATGCACAGCATTCTAATATTATACACACAGTGGGAGAATTTCAGATTCTGACCACTTTATGCAATAGTCAGAAATCTTTGAGAATATGAGTACAAGTTTGAAGACTTCTGGAAGGGCTGTTCAGTGATTTGTCAAGTAGAACAGGATGTCATTTTCACAGAAATAATTAACTCATCTCCTGACGACAGGAGTAATTTCCGACCCATCTCAAATCTCCCCTTTCTGTCAAAAATACTGGAATATCCGTGCTGGTGTGTGTGCATACCTGCTGTGCTGTGTGTATGATAAACAGGCCATTAAGGTACACATGTGAAACTCAAATGGTCAAGCTAGGACATTTCAGAAACAGTGACTATGTTTACATGCAGAACATATTCCTGTATTATTTGGAATATCCTCAATATTCCGGTTGCGCACAAGTCATGTAAACACATGCATAACCCTATAAAGGTCATATTCCGGTTGGAAAATATTCCGAATAAGACCTCTGTCATATGCCTGTTTTAACCAGAATATTGTGACATGTATACACCTTAATCGGAAAATGCCCCCTACAGGAATATTCAGTTACGTCTGTGCATGCTCGGTTCGCAAGGAATCCTGGGTTGTCGGTGTTGTTATGGTAATGACAAGAAGGGAGAACAGCAGAACTGGCTTCGTACCTTCATCAGCAGACAGCAGGGGTCTCTGGCTGGTGTGAATGGCATAAGTTGGAAGGAAAGGTCCACACACTCGTTTGCCTTTTCTTCTCGCTCTTGTCTTCCATTGTTGAGGACAAAATGGATCAGCAGGAGTGTTGTAGTTAAGTTGTGGTGCAAAAGCGTAAGTAAGACAACACAATGAAGGGGTATGTCGGAAACAAACATTACAGCTTCTGTTCATTGCGCAAATAAACACCTTATTCGGAATATTACCTTGACCAGAATATTGACCTTAATTGGAATATGGTGTGCATGTAAACGTAGTCAGTGATTCCTGTCTTTGGCAATGTTGTGTAGCTTTGGTTAACATTAGCACAGTTGCTAATGTGCTCAGGCCAGAAAGCTTTAGTGGCCAACTGGACAGTGTGTGTGAAGTTATATCGAGGCCAATACAACCATTATGATTTACAGAAACACAACTATAATACTAGAGACATACTTTGTTGGGCTTTGTTGCAGTTCCTCTTGGAATACTCAACAGTCATAATGACAATCAGTTCATGTACATTACAAACAACAGTGTCATTAAGTAAATCTCACTTTTTTTTACCTTGTAGATGTTGCCATAACTACAGGCTTAAGATATTGCAGTTAATTATAACTTTTCCCAGGCCTGGTTCCAGGCAGGCATATATGAGGGGGCAGTCATAAATATGAAGGGGGCATCATGCTCCAGCACATTTTTGCCATACGTAGAGCTGACAAATAAAGGTCACTCACTCACTCACTCACTCACTCACTCACTCACTCGCAGGATGTGGGGACACTGTGTGAGTGCCCTGTAGAGAGTGTCAAAGCACCATGGTCTCAAATGTGCTCGCCGCTTGTTGTGTTGTTGTTGTTGATAACAGTGTTTTCTACATGGAATTGGGTTGTTGTTAGCTGTGTGTCCAGCACCCAACCTAAGAAATGGATTGCACTTTGTCAGGCCTCTACCCTAAGACCTGTCCAACTTGGGTGTCCCACCTGAAGACTAAGCTCCTGCTGGTATAGCTCTTAGGGTCACTGAGGCACGCAAACCCCCTGACCAATATAATGTGGCAATCCCTCAGGGAGGAAAACTGAAAAATAAAATGAACAAAAAATTAAATAAAAATTAAGAAAAAATAAAATAAAAATATCCTTCATCCAGGCACAACAAACATCTTAACATTTATCTTATTGGATGGCCATTAAGCATCTAGGCATATGAAATAAATTTGAACCTAATAATTACAACAAACTCACTATAGCCAGTATTTACCAAAGCTTAGAACATGGCACTCTGAAATACTTGATTCTGATTGGTCAGTCAACAAAATTCTGTGGTGTTTATTTCTTGAGGTATCACCGCTGCCCTGCTGCTCCGTTGCTAGGGACGCCATAGCAACGGCCTTAGACTGAGGAGCATCAAAATCAGTTAACGTTAGTCCACACAGGCCAAATAGGATCGGAGTGGAAATGGAAACGTACCTACGGAATGTATACACATGCTGCTTTTGCTTTTTAATGATTATAACAGTGAAAAAAAGACCGACCCTGCTGTACAGGAACCAGTGAAGGGAAGCAGGTAAACTTTGCTCATATTCAACCAGCTGTGTGTCAACGCATTGTGCGCAGATGAATGTTGTTTGACTTCTTCCGCAGCCCCCCGACAGCTACCAGTCTGGGTGCTGGGAGCGGCACAGGGGTGAAGCTAAACACTGTTCATCTACACACACTGTGTTACCTTGATTTCATTGCTGTGTCAGTCTGATATCCTGAATATATCCTTCAAATGCATATTGTAGAAATTTGAGAGTATTTCTCCAGGGAGTGCAGTTAGCGACAGTGGGAGCGCCATGCCAGTCTAGCTCTGAAACCGAAAGTTTGTCGGACTTAGCAACACTAACTAAGGGGGGCGGGCCTTAGCGAAGGGTGAATTCAGTATTAATTATCATTAGGCTGCTGTTGCCATGGATACAGAGTACAGACACATTCTTTTTGCGGATTTTGAATCAATAAAACGTGCTTTAATCATTATTTTGTGTCACATCACTGAATGTTTTAGTAGTAAGCCATGTTCTAAGTGGGATAATGTATAGTGAGCCGGTGACTGTTGAAAAATAACTCCCGACAGGGGAATGGATTCCCCTGAAGGAAGTTATTTTTCAACAGTCACCAGCTCACTATATATTATCCCTTACTAGTCTTATAAAAAATCTTCTCAAACTAACAGAACTAACACAACAGAAATAGAGCAGAACAGGCTCACACTCTATGCTCACACTGCTAACTATATATTAAGTATCTCACGAGACGCTACTACGAGTTTGACAGAGCTTCACTTTATTGCTTCATTTTGCCTCACTAAGACTGAGAAACCTGACGCCGATGCATCTTGGCTCATTTGCATACTAAATAGTGATTGGGTGTTTACTGGGGGGAGGGTCTCTGCCAACTGCAGGCAGTAGATCACACACAGCCAGCACCAGTGGTCAAATTGTTAATTTTTAACAAGGGGGATGCAATGTAGCTTTGATTTTTTTGTGTGCACACATCATCAAATATGACTGCACAGATGTGAAAAATTAATCAAGATAAAGAAAAATGGCATGACCTGTACCTGCTGCCTTTAAAAACACAAATAATGCAGTAGTATTGCTATTGCAATACAGACAAAAACATTTTAGAGTATTAATAAGAGTAGTTCTGAAATAACTGAAAATTAATCTTAGAGTCAGTCTTATCCTTTCGACATTCCCTTAGCCAGTTATAGTTTCTCCTTACCTGTGAAGCCTTGGGTTGATAATTGGTGCTGCTGTCAGGTCCCTGTCCTGATACCTGCCTGGTTTCTCCCTGTCCCTCTCCTATCTATTGCAATAATATAGATAATAAATGTGCAAAGCAAAATTTAATATTGGATTAAGAATAGTAGTGGTGACATAGCTGTGGAAATTAATCACAAAGTCACTTTTATTCTCTAGATATTTTTCTCAGCCAGTTATAATCCCTCCTCACCTGTGAAGACCCTGCATGATCATCCTTGCTGGCCTCTGGTCCACTGTCTCCTCCCTGACCCTGCTCTTTCTATTGTGGCAATAAAGACTAAGAAAATATGTACAAAGCAATAGTGAGCACAAGTTCTTATTAAGGAGGAGTGGGTTTTTTCCTAGCATGAAACTAGCTAGCAAGCGATTTAACATAGGTTACAATAACATTAGTGTTCTTGTTAACTAGCTTAACTTGACATATTGGCATCTATTAATTAGTCATCATTTAGCTAACATTATCTACATGCAACAGCATTACTCAACTTATACGGATTGTTTGGAAGAAACTGTGCAAGGTTTTTTGCTTCTTGCTGGCTGCTTTGCTGAACATAGTTAACACAGCGGCACTGTCCAGCAGCACACCTCTCGTCTGTGTGCCATTAGGCTTGTTCGAGATGAACTGCACCTCGCCTGGAAAGTAGACAAGAGCAGGTAGCCGCAGCAGGGGGTGGTGACAAAAAGCCGCAGTGAAGTCGGACAGTTTCCCGACAGTTTCCAGCAGCCTTCAGTCCGTACAGGAAGTCACAGACACACTTAGATCCTGCCTGGAATGATGTCAATTCATTAAAAAAGTGATCAGACCCATATATCAGTTTGTTTTCAGTCTCCTGTTGTTTTAATTATGATAGATTAATTTATTAAAATGCTTTACAGGTGATCTGTAGTTTATGTTCATGGTTTATCCTCCATTTGACATGAATTCTCCTGTAAATCAGCATCATATCAGTTTGATCTGTTCCCTCAACTACACAGGCTAAATAAACAGTGCTTGACTATAAGGTTCATATTTTCAGAGGAAAAAAATACTAGACAACAGCTTTCATTAAGGCTCAGTTAGATACAGTCAGGGCTTCACATCTGTACAGATGTTATTTTAAGAATCCTCACATCCCACTGAACACAAGTCTCTGTTGCTACATACTTCAATAATTATAAAAGTCCAGTGTTAATATAGGCTACAGTAGACTCTGTATAGTTTATGATGAATGTATTCAGTCTCTGATAACTAAACTTCACCATCCGTCACACATGTTTTCTGTTCACAAAATAAACCTTCAAATCAGACAAATACAATCTTAATCTCTAAAATTCAACAAAAATGAAAAGTTTATTTAAAACGTCATCTTGTTGAGTCGACATCTAAACCAATCAGCTGTTAGATCAGGTGAGAGCCAGGCGGTGCAGTCGGTGGAGAGCAACTGCAGTGCCTGGCTCTAAAAACTGCGGCCGCCTTGCTCTCGCGGTTTTATCGCTGCCACTTTTGTAATACGTCAGAGCAAGTCGGGATGAAGTCGGACACAAAACTCACTGGCATGCATTGTGCGCCGATTGCCGGTGATCAAATCTGCGCAGGCCTGGCTCATCTGGAGCGAACCTATTGATTCTGATCACAACATGACAGCGTGTGTATGCACCTGGCGCCACCTACTCATGGTGCGTTTAAAGACGGCTCGGAAAAACACGTTACCACATGTTAGAAGCGAATTGAACGGTTGTAACGGCTGCAAAAAGTGCGGGGAACGGAGGGCACAGATACGGGAAGTGCAGGGGACATGTGTCCCCCCCCTCAAATTACGTCTGTGCGTTCACACACAGATTCTAGATTAACAAGGGGGATGCTTTTTGGTCAATTTTCTAACAAAGGGGATAGAATCCCCCCTCATCCCCCCTCAATTCGACCACTGGTCAGCACACAGCACGGAGTGGAGTGGAGTGGAGACAGATGAGAAAACTTTTCTGTTTTGTGCCTTTTCCGGCGGATTTGATTTGCGTAGACCCGGCCTAGACTTTTCCTCCTATAAACACCCTGTTAAATACATACTTCTCCTTCATTCAAGACTAAATTCATCTGCAGTTTTACATGGTTGACTCTGAAAAAACAATGTTGTCGAACACTGAATCTGCCATGTTTCACAGATCATCTCAGGGACCTGATGCATGGTCCAGAGGCTTTTGTCTGATGAGGTGTTCCTGGAGCACTAGGTGGACAGGTGTCGTGCTTAAGTCAACGGAACATCGGCAGAAAACACAGTGGTCAGCAGCATCAAGAACATTTCGGAATCCACAGAAGTTGTGTCAGAATAACCAATGTGGTTTAAGAGATCCATTACCAGCTGACAAACTTAAGTATACAGGAAACCCTTTACTCCAACTGCCAACTTAACAGAAATGACAAAGCAAAAACAAAACTTTGGCCTAGGCCTTTTTTGGGGTATTTTTACTGCTTTTACTTTTAAGCTCATATCACAGTAATTATAAAGGCTACATACACATGCTATATCTTGTTTTTTTTTCCAGGACAATCTGGGCTATCCAGATTTGCCATCAGTACATGCCCTTCTATGTACCTGTATTTTATATTAATTTTTATATCAATGAAAAAAAAACTGTGTTATTAAATTCTTACATTTTTACATGTATCTCACCATAGGAATTTGGAAGTAGACATATATGAAGAGGGGAGACTCTCTGGCATCTGGCAATATAAGAAGCATGATGGTGGGACATTCTGTCACTTCACAGTTGTCCAAAACATGTGGTTTGTGCCAGGTGAACATAATTGCCAGTATTTTTTCATTATTGCAAGAAAGTCAAAAATGTGTTTTATTTGAAAGAAACATGCAGTATTTACATCTAAGATAACAGAAAAAAGTAATAATATTATTCCTCACTATATGAAGTGACTGATAACAAGATCTGTATAACGGATGGCAAAGAAATTCGCACAATGATGTGTTTGGTATCATCAGAAAGCTCCGGTCGTGCACTTTCATGTGATATGCGTGGCATTTCTGTGTGACCCTGCAAGTAACCCATCCAAGAGTAATGTGTGTGCAAAGCTGTATGAAAGCTTTGTTATGCATAATTTTAGTGTAACTTTCACATGATATGAGTGGCTTCTCGCTATGACTAACGGTTGCAGAGAAAATCCATAGAGAAGAACAAGTGTGAATTTGGACGCACTTTGCGTTGTTCGGGCCCATAGGGTTAATAATCTAAAACTTTGGTAAATTTGGTGGTCAAAAGTGAAGGTCAATCTGACCTCACAAAATATGTCTTTGGCCATATCGCCATCGGATCCATATGTTGTGCAGATGAATCCAACGATCATCATGACTGGATCGACAAAAAGCTGAAATTGGTTCAAAATATCGCGTTATAAGCAATGTTGTTACTGAGCCCAAATGATGTCACAAGATTGGAAATAATCTTGCCATTCAGTGTTATCCATGTAGCGTTTAGGCTTCCTACAGAAGCAAATGACTAGTTCAGAGGTGAATCAAGAATCAGTTGTTGAGACTTTGCCACATATTTTGTCAGTGCTCCCTTCCAGTATGTTAGCCTGTCCTTCAGGAATTCAGAGCTAGATGGGCCCATATTCCTGATTATACTTATGTGTTACAAGGCCTTTTTTTCCCGTTTTCTTGATCTTGGCTGAGTAAGGAGGTATATATAGGCCATGTATGTACTGTGCAGCGCAACAAATTGGCCCAGTTAAACACAAACCTTAGTTGTCATACAGATCTAAGCACTCAAAGGTGTGATAAACTGCAATAATTAATTGTGAGGAAGCCTCTGTTTTTTTATGAACTGAACAGTGGGCACTGTCAGAAATGAAATATTTGTATTTACTACTGGAGCTTAGAAATATCTCTCCCTCTAGACTGCATTGATGTAATGTTGATTAGAGAAATGAGATGGAGAGAGTGATAGATAGAGAGGTACTACAGCGAAGTTGATTTCAAAAGGCCTCACACTGGAGCAGCAAAGGTTAATTGGATTTTCTCAACATGATACTTTCAGGCGATGTTTAGTTCTCTCAGATCACCACATCATTCTTTAATTTTCTTTTTTGGACAAAATAATGGTTGGATCTAGTCATAATCAGTGCAAGACACCTTTATGAAACTATCAGGACTGGATAATGCCCTCTAATGTTGTTTGCGCAGGAACAAGGGCTTGTTGTTCTGTGATTTTTCCTGGAATAGTTGAAGAAAATAGACTATCTAAAAAAAGGGATAGCTTAGGATATCCAACATTAGACAAATACTCTTATGTCCTTCTCTTTGTTAAGTAATGCCATGAGCAGGCATGCTTACAGAGTCTGGGACATAATGCAGTCTATCTAGTGAAAAGAGACAGATTTGGATTTTCACATTATATAAAGCAAAACGGCTTAAACCAGTGCAATACACGGCAGACTCTGTGTTACATAACTGACTGAAGTACACACTACTCCTCTATCAGGAGTAAGTAAAGAGATGGGGATTTTTGTCCCTAGGATTGTGTCAACAGAAAAAAAGTTCTCACGCTCACTAGCTTAGTGCTGTGTGTTGTAGCAAGGCTCAGACACTCCCTGTGTTTTTGTTTATCTTTTCCTCATCTGGAAGCTGCTTTTGGTTTGCACTGAGCCCTGCTGGATGGTGCTGGAGCAGCTGTGGTGCAGCAGCACAGGTCTGTGTTTCCATATGAACTGACCTTGTTGTACTGTGCTGATTAAGATGGGGAATGTACAGTACTGACCTCCCTTTCTCAGGATGATTATTTTGGTGCAGTCAGTGTGGCTGTAGTGATACATGACCCTGAAAGGGAAAAACTCACCAACATAACCTGTGCTCACTGCTCCTGAGCCTGCAGCATGAGACGTGTCATTATGCCTTTGTGCTGGCGATAGCCATGGCTGGAGGCATTATGTTAAGTACATATTGGCCAGAAGCTGATACCAATGTTTTTATATTGGTGTTTCTTTTGTTCTTTGTTGTTATTTATTCTTCTTTTGTGCCAGGGAAACACAGAAATCTACACTATAGAAAAATAAATGAATTTAAAGTCATTCAGTCCTTCATTACACTACCTTTGGATGACCACAAATTCAATAATACACATTTATGAAACAACCTTTAACATTACCTTCTTTCACATGAAAAACATCTTTTAGAAAATAAGCAAAAAGCCTTTTTACTGGGAATGATATAGCGTAATTCCCTCTCAATCTATTTTATAGTGCTGTGAAAACATCAACACATTACTCATTCAAACAGCTGCATTTATTCAAGCTTCTTACCAAAAGCTATTTAACAAGATTACATTGAACACATTATGAGAACGTCATAATTTACCTTCTCCCAGTACTAATTTTAACTGAACAGAGCTTGAACGCTTCACAATGTAGATCAATACAATTTCCCTGTTGAGCTGTTCATTGCAGCCACAGGCTGCGTAGAGGTAGCGATAATTTACTCCCCTACTCCCAATTTCAACAAGGATTTATTTTTTTGTTTGTTTTTTGGGTTCTTTCTGTCCACATCCGCTCCTCTCAGTAGTGTAGTGGTAGTTGAGTGGGCACCAGAGAGTTTTTGTCATTTTGACATGATAACATACAGTATGTTTCGAGGTTCATGTGGCATTGGATAACTCGCCTGTAAGGAGCTGGGTAGGGGGGCCGGGGGGCAGCAGGAACCCAAAAAACACAAGGCCTCTCTATTATTCAGTGGGCTTTGCTATGTAGTTACGCTGTTGTGGACTCGTGTAATATTTCAAAATAATAGTAGTAATAGTATTAGTAAAAAATAGTAAAAGATAAACTTTTTTTTTCTTCCCCCATTTGTGGTGCCCCCAAGGGATGACAGCGCCCTTAGCATTCTCCTATACTGCCTATGCCACGGGCTGGCCCTGCTGTCACTTAAACGTGTATTTCTCGAGGTCCTTCCATCAGACAACATCGCAGGCATCACTCCATGGTTTGTAATGTCACAATAACAAAACTTACTTGTGCACATCTTTTTCACAAACAAGTTTGTTGACAAAATGTCATGTAGACCTACAGATCTCCTTACAGTTTCAAAAATTCAACCTATTTGATGTTTTTCACACATTCAAACATTCAAATTAATTTGATCAAAACCCTTTTTACACATTCACACATTTGAATGTGTTTATACAAAATGTTTCATACAGTCAGATGTAGTCATACAGCTATAATACTTTTGACCCTATTTTATTTCCAGCTGAAAGTTTTGTTTTCAGTATTAATAAACATTTTGTACTGTTACTTAATAGTAAGAGTATATCTGCTTAACAACAGCTCACAGAGAACCTGTACTCCAGTGATAACAGGAAGCTTATATGGCAGGCAGTGGAAAATGTTCATCCAGGATTTAACCTCCATGGATGAGAGATTATTACTGGCAGCTTGCAGCACAACCCATTTGTCCTTGGGGCACACCTGTCCATATGGTATACTGCTGTTAGAGTTACATTTGATGCAGGGTCTTCCCGTCACAAGCTGCAACACATTTGAATGAGTTCAGGGGTTTGTGATTTATGTTTTAGAGGGCAACTTCCTGGTTAGATTTGTTTTATGGGTTAGTTGGTATCACATCAAATCATTTCAAACATACTCATTGTTAACCTGCAAACATTTGGATCTTGATACAGCAAAGTTGCCAATAAAAATGTTGGCATTGTTTATGCAAACCACTAATATGTTACACTTGCACGTTATGACAGTGTTTCTACAGTGGCATAATGTATGAGCTGACTTTGTTGTTGTTGTTTAAAGTTTATTAAAGATAAACCCCTTGGGATGCATCATCTCGTTATCAAGGGGGTCCAATACAACAATGAAAAACAAATGAAATTACAAAACAATACAAGAAACATTTCACAAATAAGCGCCCAAAACAGGCCAGTTACAACAAAGACAGGACAATACAAGGATAACACCCAACAATACAGGTAACACACAACAAGTAAAACAAGTCACAATAGCACATTGGAGAAATAAGTGCACAGATAACTATAATAGAGTAGCCTAAGAAAAGAGAAAAAGAAAAAAAAAAAAAAAAGCAAAGTGAGTGGAATGCCATTACATTTCCAAGATAATGAATCGTAAAATGTAAAACAGAGATTATTCAAAAAAATAAATAAATAAAAATAAATAAATAAATAAATAATATACATCACTTGAGGCACGTGCAGTTCAACTTAAAATAAGAAGACAAACTGCTTTTGAACATGTGAAAGGATGTCAGGGAACGAATATGTGGTGGTAATTTATTCCAGTGTGATGGGGCCATAAATCTAAAAGCTCTCTTTCCAATTAATTTGTGAACAGAAGGTACAGTGAAATAGGATTGTGCTGAAAGTCTAAGTTGGTATCTTGATGAATACTGGACTAGATATTGTTTTAGATAATGAGGATAGTCAAAATGTATGCATTTAAAAATCAGTTGAAGCCAGTGAATATGTCTTCTTGTTTTCAAGTGATGACCAGTTAAGTGAACTATACATGGAACAGTGATGAGTGGTGAAGGGACAACCAAGAACAAATCTACAAAGCTTATTATAGGCTGTATTAACAGGCAGGAGATTAGTCTTGGAGGCATTCATGTACACAACATCAGCATACTCAAAAAAAGGAAGAATGAGTTGAGAGGCTAGTTTCTTTCGGGTGTTGAGGGTGAAACAGTTCCTAGAACGATACAGAACACTAATTCCATAGTTCACTTTATGAAGAACAGAATCAATATGTATTTTGAATGATAACTCGCAATCCAGCCACAGACCTAGGTATTTAAATTTATCAACTTTATGCAGAGATGAGCCATCTTTACATATTATGTTTAAATTGTTGGATTTTACTGTAATGTTCCGTTTTGTGCCAAAAACCATAGTAAAAGATTTGGCTTTATTTAATAATAATTTATTAGATAGGAGCCAGTCCTGTACAGTATTGAAGTCAGATTGAAGAGCTGCATGAATTTGTGGAAGGTTGGGTTTGGAGCTATAGATGACTGTGTCGTCTGCATATAATTGAACAGAGGAGTAGGAGCAGATTGCCGGAAGATCGTTAACAAAAATGGAAAAAAGAAGTGGACCCAGGGTCGAACCTTGGGGGGACACCTCTTTGCTGAGCATAAAATTCAGATTTATGACCTTGAAGAACAACACATTGCTTTCTATTGTGAAGGTTAAACCATAATAATGCATTTTTGGATAACCCCACAGCATACAACTTGTCAAGAAGTAAATAATGAGCAACTAAATCAAAAGCTTTTGTAAGATCGAGAAAGATGGCACCTGTGAGATTACCGACATCACAAGCAGAGAACACATCATTGGTAAATTTCAATAGAGCAGTAGAAGTTGAATGATTGGGTCTAAAACCAGATTGAAAAGGGGATAGGATATTATTAGTCTTAAGATGCTGGAATAACTGGTTAAAAATGATTTTCTCCAAGACTTTGACAGTAGAGCAGATGATGGATATGGGTCTATAGTTATTTGGATCGAGATTGTCGCCGCTTTTAAAGAGAGGAGTGACGCGTGCCTGCTTCCAGATAGCTGGTACCTCACAGGTAGATAAGGACAGATTGAAAAGGTCAGCGAGTGGGAACATAAGCACCTGAGAAGCAAGTTTAATATATCTGGCTTCAATCCCGTCAAGACCAGCGCCACTGCTTGAATTTAACTCTTTCATAGCAGATAGGACATCTGTAGGTGTAATTTTCTTAAAGGAAAAACTAATATGCCGAGAGAGTTCATTATGACAGTGGTTGTAATGAGATTCATCAGAAATATGACCAGAGAGAACAGAGGAGAAATGCCGATTGAAGACCTGGGCAATAGGGCAAGAATCATGGATAATAATGTTACCATCTCTAATTTGGTTTATATGATGTTTATTATTTGTATTTAAAGGGCCAGTGTGTAAAATGGGTTGAAAACAGTGACATCAGTGGTCAAATTCTAGATTGCAGGGCTCACTCGCTCACCCCTCCCGTCGGGTAAATGACGGTGGCCTCGTAGGGACAAAAAGCCTTGCGCAGACATGAGTTTTTCAGGAGTAGGTCTATCTAGCGATGAGGTAAATGTTTATTTAGAAATCTAAACCATGTTACGATATTGTAATGGATCCCTCACGAGCAGGAGACCAGAGTAGCGTTCGGGAAAAAGGCCAGTTTATTTGAGCACTCCAAAAACTCCGGTAACACTCCAGGGGGTAAAAGACTCCGTCCCAAACTCTGACTCTTCTAGCGTAACACACACAGTTCATATACACATACTCGTTTACAGTACCTAGCAGGTACCCCCTCTCTGCTCCACCAATCTCCAGCCCGCACACTGACTGACAGCGTAGCCTGTAAACAGAGCTCAGCTGTTTATTTAGCCTAGCAATATCTCCAGACTATAGTAGCTGCAATGGACGACTTTGAACGTGATTTTGAAGAGTTTCTTGTAGCGGACACAGACCCAGAGCCAGAGCCATACCTGTTTGAGTTGGAGCATACAGATGAGGAACTTGGATGCTGAGCGGGCGAGAAGAGAGGCTGTATCCTCCGCTCCCTTTTTCCTGCACAGAATGGGATTCGGTGCTACCATCGTAGGGGAGATATATCATCAGGAGGAAAAGCGCCGCAGAGAGTGCATCACAAGGAGTGAAGTTGCGTCTGCTTTTCCTCCCAGATGACGGTTCGGGTTCATTCTCTCCTGTTGCGTGGTAGGTGTGGTCCATTCGCAAACTTTATAACTAAAAAAACTTTTCACTACTCTCCATCGACGAACTTTTTCCTTCCTTCTGCTGTCTTCATTGGTTTATTTATACACGCGAAACGCGTTCTCTGGCTGGCTGGATTATCCGCTTGGGCTGCCTTACATACATGGCGGCGCAAGATGGCGACCTCTCTAAAGCAAGGCCCTTGCTATATATATATATAAAAGCATAATTATAAGGCTACGAAAACCAAACAAATTTTATTTTATAGCGATTATACACTCATATAAACATATTAATGGGTAGAATATTCAGATTCAGATTTGACAATAAACCATGCCAAATATTACACACTGGCCCTTTAAAATTGTTTTAATATTGCTCCAAAACCTTTTAGGGTCTTTGAAATTATTAGAGATAGAGTTCCTATAATAATCAGATTTTGCATTGCGGGTTAAGGTCTTGAAGAGATTTCTTAAATGCCTATAGGCCTCCCAATCGGCATTTGACCTGGACATCCTGAAATTCGCCCACGCCTTATCTCTCTGACGAAAAAGACTAATAAGATCAGGATTAATCCAAGGTAGGTGTCTTCCTTTGACCTATTTTCCGATATTTTCCAGGGAGCATGCATATCTATGACATTTGTAAGCTCTGAGTGTAAAAAGTCCCAAGCATCCTGAGCATTGGGGATCAGCTGATATCTATCCCAGTTAATACCTAATACATCATTAATAAATTGTTCTGTGTCAAGTTTCTTATCTTGTCTAATTTTAATTAGTTTAGGTGGCAGTTTTTGAGTTTTTATTTTCCAAACACAGAATATTATGGAGTGGTCACTGAAGCAGTCAGGTAGTACACCAGCGTTACATCTGTCTGGGTGCGTGACAAGGATCCAATCAAGTAAGGTCTGAGATGATGGAGTGATACGGGTAGGTTCATTAATAAGTTGTGTCATATGCAGACGCTCAAAATGAATTCTGTCTTTAGCAGAGGACCTGTCTAACCAGTTTTTATTAAAATCCCCTAAGATGATCATTTCATTTTTGCAGGTAATAGAATTTATGGTGGAAATTAAACAGGTGGAAGACTCAACGGGGACAGAGGGGGGTCTATAGACATTTCCAGTGGTTAGATATTTGTTTTGATGAAGAGTAATTTTAACAAATAGACTTTCAAAGTAAAATGGTTCAGTTACAGGTAGAATTAACTCAGACACTAAGTTAGATGAAACATATGTAACCAAGCCACCGCCTCTGGAGCCCCTATCGGATCTATAAAATACATAATTTGCAAGATTAATTTCACTGTCTTGAATTCTGTTGCTGAGCCATGTTTCAGATATCGTTATAATGTGTGGATTATGCTGCACCACCCATGCACGGAGTAAGTCAATTTTGGGAAAGAGACTTCTGATGTTAAGATGTATAATTTTTAAACCTTTACAGTAGGGGTGTAACGGTACACAAAAATCACGGTTCGGTACGTACCTCGATACACAAGTCACGGTTCGTTTTTTTTCGGTACAGTAATGAAAAAAATAGACAACTATTAAATATCTTTTACTTATTGGTAAACTTATTAAAACATACCACCACAGCAGTTAACTCTTTTTACACAATTTTTGAATGAAACAAATATATATAAAATCCTGTTTTTTCACATTGTTTGAATGAAAATAGAAATATAAAAGTGAAAAATAAAATCCTGCTGTTTTTTTAACACATTTTTTGAATGAAAAATATAAATATAAATTTCTGCTTAAACAATTTTACTCAAATAAAATAAAAAGTATAGTATCGTAGTTTGCACCAGATTGCTTTTTCTAGTCGTGCCGGTTAACGTTCAAACTCGGGTGGTGTCACTTTAGATGTGTTAGCATGTTAGACGTGTTTCCAAGTACATACCTGACTGGTGTTCTGCAGTGTCAGCACACTGCTTTTGTCTTGTCCACTTGTTTATTTCCATCTTCGTATTTTACCCTGAAACCAAAGTGTTCCCAAACGGAGGACTTAAGGTTTGCGGGTGGGTCTTCAGGTTCGTCAGGCTCACTTGCCATGTTGTCAAAATGCGAGAATGCGCTGCACAAAGTGAAAGCAGAGATTTACGGTCGGACTCGGTCCGTCACTCAATTATTTCCGTCGGGGAACTAGATATTTTAAATGGTTCAGCTCGCAAAAACGGAATTAAAATAAGACAAAATAAAATAAAATAATATCCTGCGCCCAATAATTCGGTACAGGGTCGTGCCAAACCAAAAGTCGCGTACCGAACGGTTCGACACAAATACATGTACCGTTACGGCCCTACTTTACAGTGATCCATTTTTGAAGTTAGGAATTAGTGGAGATAAGCTACCATCACTAACAGAAAAAGACTGTGTCTCTAGCTGCAGGCTAACTGAAAACGTTGCAGACGACTGTACTAATTTCATAGAACAGATGTATGAGATGCATGATTGTCATTAGGAGGTGGAGGGGATGGTAGATGGTTTGACATTAAGGCAAGACGCTTGCCAAGCTGCAGACCACTGTTCAACACCAACAACCAAAGCGATTGTTTCTTAGCGGGTCATAGCTGTATTTCCTGCAGCTTTTTAGCCCCCAAACATGAGTGTTTTTTTGGCAACCTGTGCCTGTTGTTCCAGCTATAAAAAGCTGTTTTTTTATGGAGATATTGCTGTGTTTTCTCCTTAATTATGTCACTTAAGGCCTAATTTCTACTTGGCTGAGGGACTCACACAGTTGCACAGAATCCCTTAAAAGGTTTTCTTAGTTAAGAAAAAAAACATGAACTCATTAACTGCGTTGAAAGAGATTTTACAGCGGTAAAAGTTTCCATGGAGATTGTTTGTTCGCTTGGGCTCATGCTTGTGATGCCTGTTATCGTTTCACAAAGTTGGCTTATAGTTAGATAGTGAAAAAAATGGCAGAAGAAAAGAAGACTAGAAAACCATATTGGTCAGAGGAGGAAAAGATTATATAAAAGCAATCTTAGAAAATGCAAACTAAAAAGTTAATTTAATCCCCAAATAAATGAAAAGCATTGTAGGAATCAACTGCAACAAAAATTAATTCAGTTAAATCTATAGTGTAAAATCAAGACACTTATTTCTTTATTTACCTGACATTTACATGCTGTGGTTTAAATTTCATGTATACGAACAAGACATATCATTAGTGCCGGCGTCCTGCCAGCACCCCGAGTTGCGTGAAGGTGCGAGGGCCCGTTCATTGCTGCTGGCAGCTTTAATTAGGGCCCGAGCACGCTGTGTGAGGACCCTATTGAAATTGAAGGAATTCTTCTTCTTCTTCTTCTTCTTTTGACAAATGAATTGCCTTTGTGGGAGGCTTAACATATCCCAAAACTCATGAAAGTTTGCAGATGCATCAGAACTGGTGAAAAATTTGATATTTTAAGGGTTTCGTGCTAAGATGAAAAAAAATCCCTCAGTAGTGCCCCCTACAAAAGTTTGAGGAAACAGCCCCCGGAGCTAGTTTAACCCAGGAGTATGAAACTTGGTAGGCTTAATTAAAGAACTAGTCTTAGAGATTTCATCCGATCGACTTCAAACCTTGGTCTGTCCCACCCCAATGACTTGAAGAAGAAATCTTATAAGAATCTTGCGTTTTCGTCAATCCGTGTGACCGTGGGATGGCGTCAAACTTAGGGGACTCGCCACGAAACAGGAAGTAAACCGGAAGTAGTTTATAACTCCGGATTACACTGACCAATCTTCCCCAAACTTCACAGGATTGATAACAGTCTAGCCCTGAATACATCTACATATCAATAATTAGTGACAAATATAGCGCCCCCTACTGACAAGACAAAATGTCATGTTTTAGACTTTGATGAATATCTTCTACATAGTTGACCACATCCACTTCAAACTTGTTCAAAAAAGCCTTAAGACGTTGGTGATGCTTTATTGCGGAAACTGAGTTTTCGTCAAAGGGTGTGGCCATGGCGTGGCGGCGAATTTTGATGTTTCACCATGATGATAAACATTGCTGTAACTTGACTCCACGTGGGCATATCTTTCCAAAACTTCACATATATGATGACAGCCCAGCCCTGAAAACATCTACAGAGGAATTTTGAATCAGAGTCATAGCGCCACCTACTGGCAACAGAAAGTCACTTAGTTCATTCTATGATGTCCGTCTTCTAGCAGCTTAATCAGAGGCACCTCAAATTTACTCATAAAAAGTCAGAAGACCTTGATGATAATCAAAAATGAAGCTCTTGAGTTTTCATCAAACGCTGTCACCGTGGCCCCGCCTTATTCACCATGAAACATGAAATTGTTTTTAAGGGGCAAGGGATGCTTGAAAACTCACCGAACATCGCACACACATTTCACTTTTCAATTTGTGGTGCCCGATGTGAGTTTTGTGCTTTGATGTGCCAAGATGGCTCAACAGCGCCCCCTAGAAAATTTCAATGAAGCAGCCTCCGAAGCTGATTTGACCTGCATGTATGAAACTTGGTAGGCCTCCTTAACACTCTAAGAAGTACAAAAAATCCTCTTGGAGCCATGTTCCAAACCCAACAGGAAGTCCGCCATTTTGAATTTACTTGTGCCACTTTTGTGCATTTTTGGCCATTTCAAAGGCTCGTGAATTAAAGAACTAGTCCTAGAGATTTTATCAGATCAAATTCAAAAATTGGTCTATCCCACTGAAAGACCTTGAAGAAGAAAAGTCATGACAAGCATGAGTTTTCGTCAAACCGTGTGACCGTGGCATGGTGTTACTTAAAGTGTCGCCATGCAACAGAAAGTTGCTTGTNGTCCTACAGATTTAATCAGATTGGCTCCAAACTTGGTGTATGTAAGCGTGACTACGTTGTGACCAAAAGTTATCACAGGATTTGCCCAATGTTGAATGGC
>NC_065529.1:1826778-1831092 GCF_006386435.1 Epinephelus moara
CAAACAAAGAGGCCATTAACCGTCAGATGATGGGGATGGTGAAGAACAGGCCGACTTACAAAAGAATCCCTGAAGGACTGACTAGCCGCAGCTTCCCTCCCACGTCACTGTCTACGTCACACGCTGAGCCACACGTTTTGTTACTTGCTCACGCCCCCCATTGCCCCAAAAAAGGTGCATTCTGTGTAAACAAAATTAGGTAGCCGGCATTTAGCCGCACTCCCCGATTTTGTTTTTATACTACCAATGCTGAAAAAAAGACTGATTGGGCTTTCCTGCAAATTTGCACAATTCCTATCTAAAAAGGGTTTTGGTAAAAAAAAGGTGTAAGGTAAGGTAAGGTAAACTTTATTGTCCCCTAAGGGAAATTCATCTTGGGCACAGTGCTACATTTCATTGTTTCACAGGACAAGATAAAAACATCATCACAGGGACACATCATCACAATGACAGTTCCATCACATAAAACAGACATGGACTACATTTAACAATCACAACACAGAACATACAGAGACATCTAAAGTCCAAGAAAAAGTGCTGAGTGCTAAAGTGCAGTGTGTTTAATGCACGTTGCACAGTAAGAACTTGATGATCCTTTATAGTGAAATCTGTGAGTTTTTGACGAAGGGCGTTGCCATGGCATGATGGCGGATTTTGATGTTTCACCATGATGATAAACATTGCTGTAACTTGACTCCACGTTGGCATATCTTTACAAAACTTAACACATAAGATGACAGTCCCTCCCTGAACATATGATATGATATGCCATCTCAGTCCTGCATGAAGTGTCTGACTTTGACAGAAATGAACTGCCGCTTAACCGGTGTCCTGCCAGCACCCCTGAGTTGCGCGAAGGTGCGAGAGCTATTCATCGCTGCTTGCAGCTTTAATTATTATTATTAACGTTATTATTATTATTATTCAGAAATGTCTTCACAAATTTGTGAGATGGTACATCATAGAAAGGCCACCACCCTCATATTGTATGTCAGATTGACTTGAAATTTCACACACATCTTCAGGTGTGAATGGATTCTATGAGAGACTCAAGAAACCTCAAGGTACGCATGGCAAGATTGTCCGCCATATTGATAAAAAATATATATATATATCTGACATCTCCTCCTAAGGCATAGGTCGGATTTGTACCAAAGTTTCTGTGGTTCATCATGGGATGAAGCTCTTCAAAAGTTATCAACAGCTTTTTGGTATGTATGTTTTGATGATATTGACCAATGACCTTTAGAGGGGGCGTAGCTCAGCACGTTAATGGATTTTATTGCTTATCCAGGGCCAATCATCACAAAACTTTCAGAAAATGTCTACACAAGTAACTCAATCATGTATCAGAACATGAAATTCTTTCGGCCCATCCACTGAATTGTGACAAAAGTTTGTCACACTGCAATCTATAGTCAATTCAGAAGTAAGAAGAAGTAAGAATATGCGAATATTTAATGTTAATCTATATCTCCAAAAGTCTTAATCTATATGCTACCAGAGGCGGAGATATTCTTTGGGTAGTAGATGTCACGTGTTGGTGTTCAGATAGGTTTAACTGTTAGCTCACATTGATATTCATTATCTTGTTGTAATTTGCACAACATTTTCTATTTCATCTAATTTTCAAATGTCAACAAAATATTTGACAGTATACCTGAAATCAGCAGAATGATGTGAGATTTTTTTTCAAAATGTTATCACCAACGGGGATGTGGCTCAGCATTTTACTCCACAACATTTGGGCCAGTCATCACAAACCTTGCAAGCAATGTCTTAAAAAGTACCAGGAACATATCCTGAAGGTTTCATTCAAATTGACCACTAGGAGGCACCACAAATACAAAAAAATGGGCTTGGGATAATACAGATCAGACTATAAATCAGAAATTGATTGTCCAATCATTACAAAACTTCCAGGGTATGTTGAACAATTATGATGAGCCACGTGTGTTAATTATTTTGAAATTGGTCAATAAGGGGTGTCACAAGTTTCAAACAAGTGCAACGACCTTTCGTAAAATTTGGCCATAAATCAATGGTTTGTTCAAACATCAACAAACTCAGTGGACATTTTAACTAAGCCATTAAAGCATGTTTAGTCCATGCTGGTTTGAACCCCGAAATTGCTGCATGCGGCTATATATATTTTTTAATGCCGCTTTGGTTGCCAAGGTCTTTTGTGCAACTGTCTAGGAATTCCTTAAGTATAAGACAAGGAAAAAAAACACAAATACTCACTATAAGTGATCAGTTTAAGGAAACCTTAAGGAGAAGACTTAAGGGTGTTTTGTGCAACCGATTTCATTTTAAGGAAACCTTGAATAGGATCTAAAGGAAAATCTTAACCTCAGGTGATTTGTCCAACTGGCCTTTTTAGCCAAAATATGATCTTTTCCTGACCATAATCAAGTGCCTTTTGTGTCTAAACCTAATCACACATTAACCCCAGCATTTTTGAAACGTAAAGTTTCAACATATGTGCTACATAATAATGTACAAATTTAGCATAACTGTTGTTTACAGAAAAGTAAAATGCCAATTTTCTGGTGATTGGTTTGGTTGAGCACTGCTTACACTGTATATAAAGTCTGAATATTTGAAGTGACACTATGATGCAACTAACAAAATATGATGTATTGATGATCAAATTTGAAAAAGATTTTGTATCACCATTCATGTTAAACATGATCATGCCAAAAGCACATACTATGTGCTCTTTTTGTCTCAGTGTATTCCAGCATTTGTCATTTGATGTGTCTCTTTATGATCCCTAAATACGGCAGTGATGTAAAACTGGCTGTAATTTAAATTTGTGCTGTAATTTGGATGAGCATTTTATTAAAGTTGCGCTGTTGTGCTTAACACCAACACAGGTTAATTTCATTACATTCATGATTTTAATTTTGTTTTATTTTGTGCCACTCTGAAACAGCCTCATTCCTTTAAACATAAACAAATGTCAGTGAGTTCATACTGTCAGTCATTGTAGCGAGTTCATACTGAGCAGCACCCTCGTCTAGTGCTGAAAAGTGAAGCCAATGTGGAAGTGCCAAAACCTGCAGTTCTTCTAATGGCCACTTGAGGCTGGCTTCAAAACAGAGTCAATCCCCATAGACCCCCATGTTAAAATGGCCAAATTTACAGCAGAAATAAACACGTAAACAGCCTGGTGCAAAAAAATAAAAACGTTTTTTATGCCTCCTCGGGGAGTGAATTTTTACCTAACTCACCTGTTTACATTTTATTAAGGCACAAAGTTTTTCACATTTAAGGGCAGGGCCACTTTGAGTGACAGACTGTCAGACAAAGCCTCACCACAGTCTGTGAATCAGATCCATCCCTCACTTTTCCACAGGTTCACCCTTTTGTCCAAAATGGTCACTTCTGGCTCCAAAAAAAAATAGGATGGTGATGGCTGTAATGCCAGACTCAAGGCTTCAAAATGGGACTTCACAAATCATTGGCTGATGTCACTGTAGCTACATCAGACAGTGTGTCAAGCAGTAAAAAACAGTAAAAACAGTGCTTTGCCATATATGCCCTTGAAAAAGGCAAACCCATCTTTGTCATGAGTTGTTGTTGTTGGGTTTTTTGTTTTGTTTGTTGTATAAAATAGTCAATAGCATCTATAACAAAATTGTATACTAAATCTAAATAAACTATAATAAACCATTAAAATTGTTACATCAAATTAATAATTTCTTATTTTCTTAGGTATTTTTTGTCATACATAGATATGCAATGATGATTGTTGGGTAATATGTATATTGATGCTATTCAGTGTCAAGTCTCTGCATGCACTAAGGCCTGTCATAATAGCGAGCACTGGGGCCTGTCGCAACTGTCTTACGCCACTGGCTATGTTAATTATTTTATACAGTCTGTGTTTCATACACTGATTTGATGAGTTTGATTATGAAAGTAGTCGAGTAAAACTTCAATAGATACTTTAAAGTGTATTTCACTAGGGAGCACTGGACCCTTTAAACAGGGACAATTTACACAATATATACCCTACTTTTATTCCAAATCTGTGATGTGGTCATTAAAAAAAACATCATCCTGTCTTTTGGCCTGTCCTATCCTCATGAATGCCAAAAAGTTAAACTAACTGGGACGGGAGCATATCTATGTTCCCCGGGTTCTATGTTCCCCATTTAACCCTGCAAAAAAGGTTCTATGTTCCCCGCTTACACAAAAAAGGTTCTATGTTTCCCGGGTTCTATGTTTCCCTCTTACTAAAAAAAGGCTCTATGTTCTCTGCTTATCCAAAAAAGGCAGGAAACATAGCAGTTGCATTAATATGTT
>NC_065529.1:1831845-1845780 GCF_006386435.1 Epinephelus moara
TCCCCATTGTGTTCCGTTGTGTGTGTTTAGAGATGTTAAAACAACATATTAATGCAACTGCTATGTTTCCTGCCTTTTTTGGATAAGCGGGGAACATAGAGCCTTTTTTTAGTAAGAGGGAAACATAGAACCCGGGAAACATAGAACCTTTTTTGTGTAAGCTGGAACATAGAACCTTTTTTGCAGGGTTAAATGGGGAACATAGAACCCGGGGAACATAGGGATGATCCCACTGGGACCTCTTGGAGGGTTGGCTAAAGTTCCAGTGCCTGTTGGCAAGAGTGTCTGATCACACTAAACCCAGTATTTCTCTCCAAAATCATCTTCCCTTCAAGGCTGAACCATGGCTGTTACTCCTCCAACAGTCCTGTCTTGTTCTTATCTCAGGCTAATCAGAGTCATCTCTTTAATGCGCCTTTTTATATCAACCTTTACCAACCCTCTTGAAGTTAATGCTCCCTCAGCTGTCCACCTTGAAAGTTTATGAGTTCATCAAGACCAACTTAAATGCTCCTTAATTCCCAGATGACAAGCGGTAAAGTCCCCAACAGATGTGAGCATCGGGCTTTCAGTTTTGCAGTAGTGCTGCTGCCTACAGAACTTTTCTGATAATAACAGAAAAGGCTGTCTCTCTGTGTGATTGTTTTGCACTGTCATTGCTGCCATTAGAAGAGAACATGTTTGAAAAAGAAAAATCAATTGGAGGAGAACAGCTGTGCGAGGAGTGTCTTTTTTCCTGGGAAAGAACACAGAGCACTGCACTGTAAAAATTGAAATCTTGGGAAAGACACTTTGCAAGGAGGCCAAAGTGGTTCAGAGGCAGCAAATTATCTAGTGTACCAATATAAGTCCTCACTGAGATGATGGTTCAATGACAAGGGGCTGCTTCTTCCATTACTCAGCCAGCTGCAGCAATTAGGCGAGAGATAGGTGGTAGAAGTTCTTTGGATACATAAAAACGGGTTGCTGGCTACCTCAAATTATGTGTCCATTCCTCAATTACCCTGTAATCTATTCATATTCATTTAGTCCAGAAAAGTCCTCAGATCAAAAGGATTAAAGGGTTTTTCATAAAAAAAATTTTTTTTTTTGTTAAAGATATATTTTTGGGCATTTTTTGCCTTTAATGGACAGGACAGTTAAGTGTGAAAGGGGGAGAGAGTGAGGGGATGACATGCAGCAAAGGGCTACAGGCTGGACTCGAACCCAGGCCGCTGCGGCAACAGCCTTGTACATGGGGCGCCTGCTCTACCACTAAACCACCGACGCCCCAATTAATTAATTATTTTTAACAGGATAAAGTGGTGTTGTGTCGGTATGCCAGGTGCCATAATCCTTGAGTGCCATAACTCTCTCTCTCACTCTGATGCTCTGCCTGTCAGAGCTAGATCAAATGAATAATTGATAATTGATATATGATCTGAACCCTGGTTTTTATACAAGTAATACTGGTTTAAATAAACATTTTGATTGTATTTTCAGATCTTTGCTGAGCAACAGTTTTGTGTGAAAGGAATTAAAGGCCTGTCCCATATAGACACCTATCCCAAGTACGATTTCAGTGGTTTAAGCAAACAATGGCCCGAGCTATTAATCAAGTTTTACAGTAAATCTGTTTTGTAGTGGTCATTTGTAACAGTTTTGTTAGGCACTGACAGACATTTGGGCCTTCTCCATAAACGTGTGTTGGCCTGGCTTGATTCGGTTTGACTCAACTCATCAGCCCGACATGGCAGGGATTTGCAAACCTGCTATTAATGAAGGTGCCAGTGTGTCTACTGCAACTGCTGCTGCAGTTTTAGTTTTATTCTTTTGTGTGATTCTGTAAACTTCTCTATGTTGTTTCACTGTAAATAGTTACAAGTTTAAATTGGTTAAGTGTTTAATAATAAAAAGCTAAAAGTTTAAAATAGTTAAAAGTTCAATTGTAAATAGTTTTTTTTAGTTTTTTTTGTATTTTATATTTTTTTTGTAACACTCTGTAGAGTATATAAAACTATATAAATAATAAACATTTGATATAATGTATGTTTTTTTACATTAGTAATTCATTTTACACATAATTTTACATTATTGTTAGTAATAAATTCATTTAAGCAACAAAAATCTGAGGAGCCACTTGGGAACCGAAATAGCCGGCTCTTTGAGGCAAGCCAAAAGAACCGGCTCTCTAAAAAGAGCCGTAATTCCCATCACTATTGAAAACAGACAATGCATGTAACAGGCTGAAGTTGACACGGCGTCCCAGAACGTCAACAACCAACGCACCCTGGGGACCTTGCCGGTCATATGTCAAAGTGGAAAGTTCATGACCAAATGTTGATAAGTGACAAGGTTGTCGTGAAAATGTGATGAAACAAAAGCCTCTATACCAATGGTTCAATACTTTTTCCCCAGTGTTATTCCACTTTACAGCACCTAACTTTGTTATGGCTTGAAATGTTGTGATTTTTTTTTATCAGTGTAGTTTTATTGAGTAAATATCACAGACTGGTGTAAATTTCATGTGAACAGCTGCATTGGAAATATGTTTAATGAAAAGAAAGTTGATGTGTTGAATAGTTATTGTCTCCACTGGAAAATATCGGCACTTACCTCATGTTCCTGTGTAATACTGTAATTTACCTGTGAATTTGTGACAACATGTTGTTGCCAATTTCTGTAGTGGAAAGATTTGAACTGGGAAGAGCACTATGCTAATAATTTAGATAACAAAGAGTTATTCTCATCTGCCTCCTCTTGTCTTGTGCTTTCTCCCCGTTCACATCGTTCTCCATAGCCTTTGTTGTCATATCACAATACACTCAGCCTGATACATTCTGATTCATCTCCTCCCCCTCCCCCCTCTGCTCCCTACCTGTCACTGAGCTCTATGTGCTGATTCAGCCTATTGTGATGATGCATATATGAGAGTTCCCGGCCCTGATTTGAAGGCATTAAAATGCTGTGGGCAGTGGACAAGAGTAATCTCTCTTTCTGCCAGTGCAACATTCAGCTCAGTGGGAGTTAGCGTGCTGACAGACCCTCTCTCTGCTATACAACAGCAGCACGCCATCGTCTGTGCCTCACTTGCTGTCTGGTTTTGAATGAAAACATACAACTCTAATGTTTTGAACTTAATGAAATGTGCATTATGAACTGCTTTAATGTGCTTCTCTTTTTTTTATGTTGCAGGCGACATGCCTCATTTCCTGTAGAAGTCTCAGAGATCCCTCTAAGCCTTATTGCCCCTCCATGTAGAAGAAGTTACCCCTGTCGGAAATGGAAATCTGCATCTTTTGGGTAAATTGAAAGGTTTTTATTGAAGTCACCTTTTCTTCGTCAGACCACAACTGTCCTAACTGTCTCCTTGATGCTAGTTTACAGTATCAGTCTGTTTATCAGTCTGATAAATCATCTAAATTCTGACCCTGCCATTCCCCATGCTGCTGTTGAGTGTTTCTTTGTTTGTCAGTCTTTTCCTTTTCCTCATAAAGACTTCCACCGTCTACTGTGCACAAGCTGGTAGGTGGCCTCCTCAGCCTCTAAATCCACTCACATAGAAAATGAACAACTCTCATTACAGCCACATAAATTAAGTAGAAGCAGAGTAGGGGAATTGACTACTTTCTGGGATAGAGCTGGCAGAATAGGCCCCTGTGATGACATATCTCTTCCTGCAAATTCCCTCTATCTTTTAGGATGACTTAATGAGTGGTGAAAGAGTTGAAGGATATCTAAAATAAGTGACAAGCCTTGTTGCACTGCTACAACTGTGTAGATTATTGCAAGCATGGTGTTTGCATAAAGCATCTTGCAGCTCATACAGTACAGTGATGCCCTGCCTGGCTGTCCATGTCCTTTCTGTGGGTGCTTTTCCTTGGAGTTCATTACATCTGTTCAGTGAGGCCCTGAGAGTTCCTTAGCATATGAGGAGAGATGAAAACCCTGAGAGCATTGAGCAGTGGGACACAGGCTTCAAAGGCTTCATAGCAATTTCAAAGGGGTTTTTATTCTCGATGCCGTACCCACTGTAGATCTCGCTCTATCCACTTTGCCAGGGGAGGAGGGAGGTAGTGAAAGCCCTAATGAGTCGTGTTTGTTCACGATGTTTATTGATTCTAATTAGCTGCAGAGATGAAGAGAGTATAAAGAATGAGTGCTAAAGACTTGTGATTACAGTGAGGTCTTGAGCTGTCCCACTCTATTTGCAAGTATTTGCCAAAGAACATGAAGAACAAGCGCACATCAATTACAATTGCCCAGGGAGCTGTGTTCAGCATGACGTTTAGGTCAGGCTGGAATTTACAATAAGAGGAAGGTGTGTAGATTGGATAATGGATAATGAATGCAATTATGTTAAACCCCTGAGGGGCATGAAGGAAGTGACACTCTGCTTCAGGTAAAATCACACTGTGACGCAATATGCCACTGTACAGTGAAGCAGCTTCAGAGACAGATTATTGGGCTTTTATATTTGGCAGTTATAAGATTAAATGTGTCAGCAGCAGGAAAAAGGTAACGGCAAGAGACTAGTAAATGCATTTCCTGCAGAAAAATGTGAATACTGACAGCTGTTTAGGTAGGTCTTACAGTAATTAGTAGTATCATTAGAATGTGTGTGTGTGTATCTCAAATGTGCGGGTAGTTGGGCGTGTAAGGTATTGCCAGCGCAGTATCAAATTAGAGTGGTTCTTGACACTTGTTCAAGGCCATGAAAGGGCAGAACCCCACTAAGTTTGTGCTGGTTTACCATTACTATTTGTTGTCTTATGTTGCAGCTGAAATTGTTGTGAGCTGAAATGAGCCAGACACATGAAACTTAATTCCAATAAATGGAAATGATGTGCAAATGCTTCCCAAGAAATATGGCTCTTATTTGCCATGTGGTGGTGCTGTAAATAACACTCAAAAACGCAATTGTGGAAGGTTACACCCCTCATACAAAAGGTCTGACTGACTCGAAATTTGGCACACATATCCAGCTGGAACAAGCTAGATATATTAAACATGGCACCATAAATTAAAATGGTGTCCTAATGCTTCAAATCAAAATAATCCCAATCGGCCTGATGGTAGTGCTATGATTAACGGCTGAGAAAGTGAAAATTTTGACAAGCCATGCCCCTCGCACCATGAGTCTGACTGAATTTAAGTTTAACACACACCTACAACTCAGTGTGCTCTACAAAAGAACCTCTTGGACAATTAAGGCCACTGTGGTGGTTTCTTTGCTATGCTATTTTTATAATGTGAGAATCAGTGATATGAATACTTCTTAAAGGGAAATTTCGGTTTATTTCAAACTGTCTCCTGTCGTCCTAAATTTGTTTCAAGTGACTAGTGACATAAAAATAATAGTTAGTCGTTAGCCTAGATACAGCCGGGGCGCATAGTAGCGTCAGACCTGTTAAACGTAAGTGAACGGGCATACTTCAAGTGCAAAGTTAGTCCACTAAACAAGTTTTTTTTCCACAAAGACCGCCTCATATCGTTAGGATAAATGTCAGAGAACATATAGAAAATGACATGTAAACGTGTTGTCTTACCTTACCGGTGTGGTGCCATGTTTGTTTACATTTAGCTCTGCTTTCCAAAGCGCGGCCGAAATATGGCGAGCTCTAGATAAAGCCCAGCTGGATACTACTCCAGGTGGAGGTGTCTCGTCCTCGGTCACATCCAGACCTTGAAATAAGGCTGCAACCTGTCCCATTCCTTGCAACAGAGGCATTCCTCTTCTGTGGGCATTGGGGCACAGCATTCACAGGTACACCACCAATCTCCAGAGCTACACAGCCTTGCAGCAGCCATTCCTCCTCTCTCGTCCTCTACCTGTTGCGCCTCTCTCTCTCTCCTCCTCCGTTCTTCAATTTCACGAAGCTCTTCGTCAGTGTATTCTGGACACCATGACTCTTTCCAGTCGACTGTAGTAGGAGATGGTGGGTTCGTAAACAGATATGTATTTGCAGTGAGGGTTTCCAATTTTGACCAACACTGAAAGGGGAATCTGTTAACTTTTGGCTTGGTTTTGCCGATTGAGGCAGATCTTTGTCTTATCTTCACCAAACCATTTGCGTTTCACCATCTCATCGAAGGTCTCTTGGAGAAGCATCTCAGAGGATGCATTTGAAGTGCAGTAACTTATGGACCTGAGATGTATGCACTGAAATGCTTTCAGGCCACTCCGCCATGCCAACTCCATATTCACCTGGCACTCTGCTGACTCACAACATACAGTACATGTTGATTTTCACCCCACATTTTGGTCTGAACATGCAGAGGAGTGCTGGCACCATGAAAAGATTTTTGGACATTATAGATTCCATTTTGAGGATCTATAAAAATGTGAGATTTCCTTTATGTCCTTTTGTTTGCTTTCATGTGCCTTTTTAAAAAAAAAAATTGTTCATAATCGCTTGACATACAGGACATTTTTTCTGCTGCACTGATGTCACACGAACTCTTTGCATCTGTCCAACTCCAATGGCTGGCATGGTCCCTGCCACAAGGGTGGAAGGTGAGGGTGATGGAGCTGGCACAGGGGTGGAAGGTGAGGGTGAGGGTGAGGGTGTGGGTGATGGAGATGGCACAGGGGTGGAAGGTGAGGGTGAGGGTAATGGAGCTGGCACCGGGATGGAAGGTGAGGGTGAGGGTGATGGAGCTGGCACAGGGGTGGAAGGTGAGGGTGAGGGTGATGGAGCTGCCACAGGGGTACCAGGCGATGGAATAGCCAACTGTCTCTTTTTGCATATTGCCAGGTGTTTAACAAAATCTGCTTTTCTCACAAGCATTGACTGGTAGTTGATGCAGTGATAATGAAGTTAGGGCCGACAGCCTAAACATCTGTGGATGGTGTACCCTAAAACATAATTTTATATCAACATGATTATTTAAAAGAGAAAATTCCCACAGTCTGAATTAAGTTTGTTATTCAATAGAAATCAGAGAGGGACTAATTTAAATTTATTGCTCAAATTAATTCTCTTGTCACATTCTGACTGCTTGTAATGAGGGCTGCTCCTTAAACTATTATCGTCCACTATCAACAGCTAACCTACAGCAGACTATGAGTTACATGAACTTCTTTTTTAAAATACATAGTTAAGTTTTCGGTCACCAGTGTTGCTATCGGAGGCAGGCAGTTAACTCGTATCTGTACTGGTAGAAAAATATCAGTATTGTGCATATCTGGTATCAATGCATAGACAGACACAAGGTAACTTTATTAGCATTTTCTGAGAGACGTTTCCAAATCTTACCTTCATGGACGACTGCACGACTGAAGTGGCTGTCAAGATGTGCCTGTACTTTGCTCAGTTTTGTTGGTTGATAAACACTTGTGCTGCAGAACGGACAATGAAATTTATTGCAGCATGTGCTGCATCTTTCAATATTTGTCAGTGTTCGCCCACTCTGAATTGAAATATGCACCCTATAAAAGAGACAACATAGTTAGTCAAATCCAAAATTAACCCTTTAAAACTATTTCACAAACCAGCAGATTGTAGTAGCTTCTGTACCGAGGGGCGCTACAGTATTGCGAAAACGTCCTGAATCAAAGTATATCCTAGTAAAACACTGTCAGTATGGGGTTAATAAAATGTGTCTGCAAAAACCTATATAATTAAACCAAATTGTGATATTTCTCTAAGTAACAGAATAGACCCACTGGCTTTCAAAAACACATGTTGGCATGTAACGTTGTGGCATCCATGTAAGCTAGCATGCTAACAAGCTAACGCCGTTGCTGCAAACTATCGTAAAAGTATCATACTCAGCGGACTTTACGATGGGTAAATTTATCGATTTACTTAACGTTAATGCATAATGAAGCGAGCCCACACGTTCCGTCGTCTTGTCCTCTCTTGTTATGGCGTCTTGTCCTCTCTACTCCTTCTAACCATAGGTACTCACTTCTCCTCATGTCATCCTGTCTAGTCCTTCTAACCGTGGGTGGCGCTGGGACGAAAATTGAAGGGTCCTAAAACTGCGGTCCTGAAACTGCAGCCTCTGCGTCTGCAGCTTTACCCTACTCGAATGTATGACAGGGAGGTCACGTTTGAAAACTGGTGATAAACAGCTGTTGTTTAAACATCATAGTCATGATGTTAAACGAATCCTTGTGCACGTTTCATGCAATGTAAATTCTTATTTTAATGTAAATTCAATAGTGCATATTCGACCATTTCTTATATGAAATTTTAGGGAAAGTTCAGCCTCCCTTGTTGTCTCACCCAGGGTACCTTGCATGTCATATCTCGATGTGGAAAGTCCACGACCAAATGTCGATATATGACAAGGTCCAAGTGACAATGTGTTGCTATAGCTGACCCACACTGTGCTCTGCTCTTCCACACCAGAGAACCAAGAGGTCAGTTTCTAATTGCATTCTTATTTCTTTATATGCAGCTAATTATTTATTACAGATTATAATTATATAACAAATATAGGTTGCTGGTACAATATGTTTTTGAGGCTACAGTGTTCATAATTTTGTACATGAAGTATTTTTAGGGACCTCGGTTGAAGGCCTTTTTCAGAAAATATCTACACCGTTTATCGTATCAGCTTCAAACATGCACACATTACAGGCCAACTCCTGCTGAACAGATTTTCTGTATAACTTCGTCATTACTCTGACTTGCCACAAAACCTCCTGACGATCTTCGCGCCACCTAGACACACTAAAATGGCCACTGCTGCCCGTAGGAATGTCGTAGAAAGATCAAAGCAAAACTGGCTTGTTCGTAGGTGACACCCCTGACCTAAATCCAACAGGAAGTGAGCTATTTACCTGGTTTGGATTTTATGGGCTCTTAAAGGTGACGTGCCACAAAACCTCCTGACGATCTTCGCGCCACCTAGACACACTAAAATGGCCACTGCTGCCCGTAAGGAATGTCGTAGAAAGATCAAACCAAAACTGGCTTGTTCGTCTCATTGAGACGAGACCTACAACTACACCCCTGACCTAAATCCAACAGGAAGTGAGCTATTTGCCCTTTCAAAGTAAGATTTTGCCTCAAAATGCTCTTTTTTAAAAAATTATCTTCTCCTAGACTGTTTATCGTATCGGTTTCAAACACGCACACATGCCAGGCCTACTCCTGCTAAACAGATCATCTTCATAACTTTGTAATTACTAATTACTTTATCTATCTAAAGACATCTGCCTACATCTCATGCCTTACGAAGCATCGTCGGTATGTAATCTTATCATATGTCCTTTCAGTCAATTTCCATTATTTGTTATTTCAAGAGTTGTTTTGTGAATTTGATGATAATATAATCTCTGTGGATATTTTGTATGTAAAATGGCTACCTAGCTAATTCGTAGATTCAGTTACAATTTATGCTATGTTTATAGGACAGTAAAATAGTATGAGTGACAACACATTAAAACTCAACAGGTTACTTTGAAGCATTAAAGCAATAAATAAGTAATAAATGAGCAATTCATATGTAAGCATGAGTGAGTTAAAAAGTTAAAAAATGAAAGATCCAATCAAAACTGGCTTGTTTGTCTCATCAAGACCTAAAAATCACATGGTGACACCCCTGACCTAAATCCGACGTGAGGAAGTGAGCTAGTGCCTCTGAAAATGTGGAGAAATTGTCAGCTGTGAGCTAGAGTGGAGAGGGGTCTAAAATCGTCTACAACTTTTGTCTTTACCTGTCTACGTGAGCTGGAGGCTGAAACGGCGTGAGTCCGAGGTCCTGCCCAACACTGCTTGCAGCTTTAATTTTATTTTTATTTTATATACTTTATTAATCCCCAAGGGGGAAATTCAATCTTTTCACTCTGTTGTCATATACATACACAGGCCCAAAATACACAAACAGGACCTTTTTACATGCATTAAATGGAGAGATGTCAGAGTGAGGGGGCTGCCCACGTACAGGCGGCGCATGCGGTTGGGAAGTTTGTTGCCTTGCTCAAGGGAACCTTGGCAGTGCCCAGGAGATGAACTGGTACCTCTCCAGCTACCAGTCCACGCTCCAAATTTTGGTCCGGGCGGGGACTTGAACTGGCGATCCTCCATTTCCCAAGCCAAGTCCTTATGGACTGAGCTACTGCACATCAATGGATTTCACTCCTTAACGGTTGAGCCAGTTGTCACAAAATGTCGGATATGTCGACATATGTATCTGAATCATACCCTGAAAGTTTGATTCAAATCGACCAACACCACACATGCAAAAAGTTGATATCTCATAATCAGCCAGAGATATTTGTACCAAACTTGGATTCAATCATCTAGGGTCATTCTCAGTCGATGCACAAAATTTGAAAATGATTACTTAAAGGGGGCGTGGCTTATTACATTAAATCTAAATTTCAAGACATTTCACATTCCATATTTCAAAATATCATAATAAATCACTAGTGTGTCCTACAGAGCTGAAAGTTTTTCAGCATATCCACTGACTTGTGACAAAATACCTGAAATCAGCAGAATGATTTACAATTTTTTCCAGAATTTTATCACAAACACTCTGTTATTAATATCTGATTGCTTTTTGAAGATGTAACCAATGAACTTTAAAGGGGGCGTGGCTCAGCAAATGACTCCACAAAGTTTGGTATCTGGAACATATCCTAAAAGTTTCATTCAAATTGACCACTAGGGAGCACCACAAATACAAAAAAATGGGCATGCAATAACACATATCAGACTAAAAATTTGAGATTGATTTTCCTATCATTACAAAATTGCAGGGTATGTTGAATGATAATTATCAACCACATGTATTGATTTATTTGAAATTCGGTCAATAGGTGGCACCACAAATTACAAACAAGTGCAATGGCCTTTTGTAAAATTTGGCCATAGTCAATGAAGAAATCTCCACTGATTCAAACATCACCAAAGTTGGTGGCCTTTTTTATAAGCCATTAAAGCATGTCCCCAAAATGTTTCTGCAGTTGATCAACAGGACTTTGCATCTGTTTCAGGATATGTTCAGAATAAGTCATTTGAATAACTTACAAGCTAAAGTCGTAAAAGTCAAGATAAAAATCTAAAACAAGTGTGCTGTCAGTTTCTGAATCCAGATAAACGAAGAAATATCAGCAGTTTTTTTTTTTACCTTTTAGGGCTTTTCTATATGTATGTTTGGTGACAAAAATACTTCAGTTCATCTAAAGTTGCTTAATTCAGTCCATGGACTGCCTAATGCAACAAAATATTAATTTGCCCCTGGCTCACGTTGGTATTATTTTGTGCTGAGATGGATAGTGAGTGGTTGGTTTACTCAACCCTTGATATCCTTGACGAATGGCTGTGCTGCTTTGCCTCTGAAGTGGAATGGGAGTGGCAGTGTGTGTGTGTGTGTGTGTGTGTGTGTGTGTGTGTGTGATCAGCATGCAGGCTGTATAGGGGCAAAGTTAGCCTCACACCACTCAGTCAGCTGTGTTTTCATTTCATCAAGGCACACTTTGATGTCCACTGGCTCACTGATGTATCCATCCCCTCCCAAATCGTAGCCCTACATCATTAAACTTGTCAGTGGCCTATGTTTCCCTTCTGTACTTTCTCTATCTCTGTTGCACCAACACTTGTCATCACTGTTTAAAAAAAACTGTCATTACCAGCCTGCTCTGATATTGTATTGAAGTCATTCACAATAACGTAGTGTGACTTGAGATTTAGTTGTCTTTGCACCCACAGCGCCTGATTGCAAAACCACTGTCTCCTTTCCGTCATGGAGGCAGCAATTGTTTTGTTTGTAATTACAATCATGGTGCATGGTGCTGGAGCTGAAAAAAGTTGTGGCTCGTTCCTTGCATCTGTGTGATTGTTTGGAATTGTGATGCAGCATTTGGCACATTCAGCTGGATGGGGTTTAAAAATAACCACAATGCCTGTCATTGGAGCTACAGGAATATTTATAGATTCCTGTGAATACTCTGCCCCAGTTGCATTCATTCAAACACAAGCAGGCGTCAGCAGATTCTCCTTCACCAGAGCAGGTGGCCTTTACTGAGCACATCTATGGCACTGTTAAATTACATCACGTTTTTTTTTTTTGATTGTTTGTTTTTTTCCCCAGTGTTATTTTCTATTTTCTATCTATTCCCTATGATATTTATGAATTTTGAGTTATAACACTGTTTTTAATCTGAGCAATCTAAAATTGACAAAGAACATTAAAGAGGCAAACCACTAAATGTACATGTCAACATTGGTTTACTAGTCACGAGGAGTTCTACTCTACACCTTCAAACTGTTTTATAATGTTTTCTGTGGTTATGAGGCTGCTTTCTAAAGTCTGAGAAAATGACTTAAGTGACATCACCAGAGAAAATCCACTTGACTGAGGTCTTTTTTTTTTTTTCTTTCTTTTTTTTTTTAAATGCCTCCAGTGATAGCTGTAGCCGCAGGCATTATGTTATGTTTTTGGGGTTGTATGTCCTTACATCCCATCCTTGTGAACACAATATCTCAAGAATGCCTTGAGGAAATTTCTTGATGAACTGATTAGATTTTGGTGGTCAAGGGTCAAAGGTCAAGGCACCTGTGACCTTGCATCCTTTACATTCTCATGAATGCAATATCTCAAGAACAGCTTGAGGGAATTTCTTTCAAAGATCAGGTCAGTGTGGCCTGTTTGTTGTCTGGTAATTATGTACCACATTGTTAATCTCAAATACTGAAGCTCAGTATGACTCCAATACCCCAACAGCACTGTTCTGCCACACATGGAGCACCTCATAAAGTATTTCTGATTCTGATTCACTAAACCGGCTTCTTCCCCATGCATGAGATTTTATGTAACCACAAACAAATTTCATGCCTTTCAATTGAAAAAGTTTTCTCTGGCCACGGACAAAAGGATTGTTCTGTCTCAGCCAGAGGAGATAACGAGATGATGATGGGTCCTAGCAATCAGCTCTATTCCTGCCAAAGTCCTCAAGACCACCCACTGAACTGAAGCAGTGTCTTAGGTTTTACCCTCCACATCACTGAGGATTACTGTACCGAAACAACAGTATCTCCTTATGTTGTCCTGCATTTATTTCATTTCACTTTATTGTGTTTTTGTAATAGCTGGAATCCCTGTTTTTCCATCAGAATAAAACATAAATGATGTAGTTGTATAAAAGATAATTGCTGTGTTGCAGCTGCATCATCATTATCTCCCCACATCCTCACTAGAACAGTAAAAAAGCTGCTTTGTTTGGGCTCTGAAAGTAAGAGAAACTAATGAGCATCCTCGATTTTCACTAATGGGTTTGTTTGTGTTCTCAATAATTGTCTCCTTGTCTGTTAATTTCCTTCCCGTCTCCTAAAACTGTAGTCTCCTGTCTTTATGGCCGCTAGTTGATGTACAGCGTGCAGGGCCGAGCAGACTACAGTACTCTTTCCCCTGGGTTAAAGCCACCAGTGATGGGAGGGAAGCGGTGGGGAAGGAGTGCTAATTCATCACTATCATGGGCCTGCTGCCTCCAAAAGGCAGTTAATTAACTTTCCATTGGCCGTGAGAGGAGGCATGAGTATGTGTGAGCTCAGCTGACAACCCCATAATGCAGTGGAGCGTGGATATGTGAGGTCCAATCCTTAGCCCTGCTGGGAGGTTGAAGTCGCCGGCAGGAAGCGCGCTGTGAGTTTCTGGAGAACACATTGCTGCTCTGTCAGTTCAGAGCTGGATCCACCTAAATAAATGCCCAGATTAATTATATAATGCTTCCTTCAGCTTCCCTCTGTGCTGGGTCTCTAAAGTATTACCGTAAAACTCGGAATAAAAGTCGCACTGGCATATAAGTCGCAGTCTATTTTTTAAGGTCTCAAACAGGGAAAACAAGGTTTTATATTACTATTTGTTAATAAAAACGTTATACAAGTTATTCCTACACTGTTTCCCTTTATTTTTAATTTGAAACACATTCAAAACACAATAACCTCTTAAGCAGCTTTGGTTACTTTTCAGATTGCAATTTTCCAAACAACCTCT
>NC_065529.1:1846031-1854821 GCF_006386435.1 Epinephelus moara
TGAAAAGTGGACATGTCCGGGCAAAAGAGGACGTTTGGTCAGCCTAACGTAGCGCCATCTTGTGGGTCAAATTACCTATGTCAGCATTTACCTTGGTCTATAGGTCGCACCGGTCTATAACCCGCACCCAACTTTTTAGATGAAAAAAAAGGGAAAAAAAGTGCGACTTATACACCAAGTTTTACGGTAAGTGTTGCAGAGAATGATAGTTATGTTACTCTTTGTTTCACAACCACACTATAGAGGACTTTCTACTCAGCACCACCACTGATGCTGTGTTTTGTTTTGTTTTTTCAATTTAGTATGGGTGCATTCCGGATCGCATACTTTTTACCTTTAATAGAGACTGTAGCTGCAGTTAAAAGTATGTACTGTTGCATGTAGTATGCACACAATCGGGACAAACTATTACATAACATTATGCCCTGAACTTTGACACTCTTACTCATATGGAGGTAAAACAAAACGTTATTCGCTAAGCTTGCAAGAGATGGAGGTCAACCCAGAGAGGCCCGGGGCCCTTTATTTTTACTCAGCTGGAGAGAGAACTAGCTTACATTACAGACACAACTTTTGCAGTCCCTTTTTCTTAATTTTTGTGAGATATGTTTTTGGCTTGACCACAGAATGCAAGGCCAGCCCTGTTAAGGTGAAAGTCTGTCTGCAAGTGAGTGAGTGAGTGAGTGAGTGAGTGATAAAGTCCCACCATTGGTCAGAGAGATCAATGATGTGTGTTGGTGCTTCCCTGTCGGCCTTTGCTCTTACGAAATAAACTGGTGCTGACAAAGCTCTGCTGATGCAGACCTGTTTTTGTAAAGTGAAAAGTATTTCCCTCAGTGGGAACAAACTTTAATTTACTTTTATTTCACAGATAAGAAACAATAAATTATGAAGACAATAAAGCCCCACGGAATAGCATTTTAAGTCTTATGTGTGTTTTTCATGGCTTTATATGAGTAGAGAAAAACTCTGCGAGCTGCTAGGCTAATTAATGCAATGTAAATTGACATAGGCTTATGCTAATAACATTAGAATGTTGTATGTGTAGGGAATAACTGTCTCATAAGGTTCACAGACAAAACAATTATTGTTTTTTTGGTGAGCTTTGTAAGTTGCATTTGTTCCTGGCTTCATGGGAGTACTGTTAGAGGAAAACTAGCTGCTAGGCTCATTCGTGTAATGTAAAATATCATAGACTTTTAAATATCATAGACTTATGCTAATACTGTACAGTCTAAACTCTACAGTCTAAAAAAATATCCGGATGATTGATGTTACTTCTACGAAATGAATCATATTGTGGGGGTTGTGACACAAAAAGTATCCACTCATTTACAGTCTCTTTCACAATGTAAATCCATTGAAAAAAAGTATTTTTGGGCCCAATGGCATCACGTGATGGACTTGGCAAATTCCACTGTTTGGCCACCACAAAAAATAGCTTCAAAGCCTGGCACACTTCCTGGGGGCCTAGGTCAGTGCTATAAGTGAAGGTCCATGACTGAGTGAATGCCGCCACTTCTTGTTCAAGCCTTTTATATATAGTCCAGCCATATAGTAGGTTTTTGACCTAGTCTTGTTACTGATTTGGGTTTGTTTAAATATGTGGTTGATTCTATTGGCTGTTTATGTCAGTCAAGACTCCATCATGATTACTAGGCTAGTTGTCTTGATGAATTCATTTCCACAACAAAAATTCCATCACCACCACTCTACTCCTCTGAGCTCCTCTTTCTGACACAAATACTGTTTTTCTGCTCAATCATTAATTCCAGTCTGTTCAGCTCTGCACTCTTATGGTCATAGAGAGCTAACTTGCTCTCAAAGATGTTTCACATTGCATGATTTAAAGCTGACTAAAGGGCATAATCCCTCCTTTCCTGGTGGGTCAATCAAATGATAATTGTCACACAAGGCTCACTTCCTGTTGCCAATAGGTGATACAGTGATAATGACATCTAATTGTCATGTTGATGTCCTCAGGCCTGGAATCTGATCAAATGTGAAATCTGGGACAATGTACACTACAGTTATAAGAACGTCCTGTTCCATGGCAAATTATGTGTTGCCATGGCAACTGGGCTTTATTACAATTGAAAATCTTCACTAGAAGGCATCATCAGGGTCCTAAGGCTTTGTCTGACCACATTTGAGGTGGATCTTGTAAATGGTAGAAGTAGCCAGCCAAAATATGCCCTTTCTTGTTGCCAGTTGGTGGCGCTATGACTACAACTCCATTTCAGCACTTAGGTCCATTTCAGCACCTAGAGGCTTGGAGTCTTATAAAGCTTGAGAAATTTGAGGCAGATTAGACAATGTATGCCAAAGTTACAACTTTCTGTTTTATGGTGAAACATGCAAAATGGCAACGCCATGGCAACCCTTCAACAAAAACTTACAATCTTCATAATGAAGCATTATCAAGGCCTAAGGACTTTAAGAACAAATTTGAGGTGGATCTGATCAACATACTAAGAGAACTAAATCAAAGTATAAAACATATCGTTTCTTGTTGCTAGTAGGTGGAGCTATAACTACAACAAAATGTTGGCTCATAGATGTGTTCATGGCAGATTTTGGGGCAGATTGGTCCATGTACCTTAAAGTTACAAACCACTTCCTTTTTCATGGCAAAACATGGATATTTGATGCCTCGCTATGGTCAAATGGTTCAATGAAAACTCAAGCCTTTTATGTCAAAGGTCTTCAGATGGGACAGACAAAATTTGAAGTCACTCAGATAAAATCTCTAGCAGGAGTTTATTTAAGTATGACCCCTGAAAATGGCCAAAAATGCACAAAAATTGCACAGTTAATTCAAAATGGCTGACTTTTCATTGGGTTTAGGGTATGGTTCCAAGAGACTTCTTGATATGTCTTACAAAGTCCCAGTTGTCCCAATTTTCATACATGTAGGTGAAACGTACAACTGGGACTACTTTGTTGAAATTTTGTAGGGGGCACTACTGAGCCACTTTGTCACACTTTATGACGAGACCCATAAAATATTAGATTTTTTACCAGTTGTGATGTGTGTGACATGGTGTGTTATTGCACACACATCACAACATGGGTTATTGAGCATCTTTAGCCCCTCAGAAATGTGATTCATTCGGAGGAATGAGAATAATTCCTTGCATCTGAATAGGGTCTTCTCAACGTGGTGCTCTGACCCTAATGAAAAAAATAATGAAAACAATTAAACTGATGCAACTGATAAAACTAGTAAAACCAGAACACTGCATGTTCTCTGTGACCATGTAAAGTTCCACCACTGCAGCATTTAAGTGCTGCCGTTTGAAATCTTCAAACATACACAGCATTATTTTCGGTAGCAATTACATATAGGATATTTGCTACCAGTCAAACTGGTGGACAAGGCTGGGTTGAAACCATTTCTAATGTGTTGTTGTGGGTCGCTCTTGCAACCTATGAAAGCAGAGTTTGGATTGAAAACAGAACCTGCAAGGCCCGTTTGAGGCTCTACTGCTTGCTGAGCAGATGCTGTGTGGTGGCAGATGCTGCTGTAATAACTTTTACTGCATTTGTTTCTCCCAGCAGAGCACTGCAGAACCTCTAGTGAACAGAGGCTACATATCTTATATTGGTTGGTGAAGGTTGTCAAGTCAGTGACCTTGATTGAAAATTTTTGTTGACTCAGGTGCAGTAGTTTATGCAGACTGAACATGTGATGCTGTCTGTTTAATGAGTGCTCATGTGAACATCATCTTAGGTTTGGACTCACTCATGCAAAGTCCTGCTCTTTTGTCACTTTTATGCCTCCGCACCAGCAATAGCTGTGGATGGAGACAATGGGTCTCATTCATGAAACATGAGCAGAACAAATTTGTGCGTAAAGTTTGCAGAGGAAATTTTATGTGTGTTTTGGCATTCATCAATATGTTAGTAGCTCCGATCTTTTCGTAGGTAGGCCTATTAACAAAATCTACACCTGCTTCAGACTGACTGCTCGTAGTACTTGTTTAAATAGAATATTGCACAGAAATATTGCTCGTCATTATTAAAAATTACAAGTTTAATTAGTATTGTGCTCTATTATGTTCACAATACGCAGATGCCTTTGAAAGACAAAAGTTAAACATTGCAAAAGTTCAAAAATATACCACATTTTGACAAATTTCTTGGCATTTAGCAGATTAGTTTCAGATTAGGTTTCTTACAAAAGTGAATGAGTTATCTGTATCAATTTAATACAAAACTGTAAAACACTGTCCCCTGAATAAATAAAATAATAAATCAGCACGCTCCTCCTCTGCCCTCTTTAGGCACACAGCTCCAAACTGCATGTCATTTTTGTTTAATTTAATTATCAGAGACACGACATGGGAGATATAAACATTATTTAGAATTGTATTTTGGTTTAATAAGTCTCGAAGTCTGTCTCCGCTCACAATGGGCAGTTAGTGAACCAGAAGCAGCCAAGGAGTTGGAGGGACACAGTGTGGTTCTCCACCGACTATCTCAAGGGAGAGTTATACTTGTGTGGCAGACCCTACACTGTAACCTACACACGTGGCCTACTCCATTGTGAGCATTCATACTTGTGCGATGGTGTGCCTGTGTCGCTCTGTCGTCTAGTTGATTTAAAACAAACCCAAAACACACTTTAAACATGGCTTAATAGAGACACTTTCGAACACAAGCACACAAATCAGCTTCACTTTAACTCGCAACATTCATAGACAAAGCATTTGTCTTTTGCTGTACACAGTCTCCCCACAAATACAACATGCTAATGTTTTTAGCACAAGCCTATGGCATTTTACATTGTATAAATTAGCCTAGCAGTTAGCGGACTTCTCTCTACTCATGTGAAGCAACATTTAACAAAGGTAACGTTACAAAATTCAGTTCTAATACAACTCACAAGGTTCACCAACAAAACAACTGTCTTACACTAAACACGTTTTCCAAACAATGATGCTAACGTTATTAGCACAAGCCTATGGCATTTTACATTGTATAAATTAGCCTAGCAACAAGCAAAGATTTTCTCCGCTCATATGAAGCCAGGCTCAATCCCAAAGTATAAATCCCCAAGGGATAAATCACACACAAGACTTTAAGTGCTATTTTTGTGGAGGTTTTATTGTCTTCACAATTTATTGTTTCTAATCTGTGAAATGAAAGTAAATAAAAGCTTTGTTTCCACTGAGGCAAATGGTTTTCAGATTTCAAAACTAGACAGGAAGTCAGTGATGCCACAATGCGTAGTTACATTTCTGGGGAGGCGCACGTCAGGCAACGCCGTAGGGTACGGTGTAGGCTCTACGTCAATGCAGAGCCTACGGTGTAGGTACAGCGTTGATTCAACGCAGAACTATAAATTCCGCCTTACTTATTGTTAAACTTAAGGCTGGGCTATTGCATGCATTAGACTGCCTGTGTTAAGATGTTTAAATAGTGGTTTAATTTCACAACAGAGACAAAGTATGCCAAGGCTTAGGCAGGCTTAGGAGTTTGACTTTTGCGCTGAGGGGGCCAACATTTTTAACGTCAGGGCACAGTCCAACTAGATTGAAGATTCAAAGTGTTAAGTATCATGTGCACAGTAAGGAAATGCATTTCCCTGTACAATGAAATCATTCCTTTTCTGTCCACACTGAATGCTGTGCAACATAACTATTCTGTGACATAGGCTATTACACATAGACACGTAGTAACAGACAACAGTGCCAAGCCTGCCATAAAGCCAAACTACCCATTGCATCACACATGAGCGCACACAACTGAAGCACACTGGCAGCCAACCATGAAGTTCAAGTCTGTTAAAATATCAATTTGTTTTATGGCTACTTCTAGCCTTTCATTTTCCATGTGTCCTTTTAAAACATTTAGTGAACACCAAGAACCAATTCCGTGTTAAATTGTATACAAAGGAATGTGCTCACACCTGTCTGTGTGCGCTCTCACGCGTGCGGGCGCACACACACATAAAGCCAAACTACACAGCGCATCACACATGATCGCACACAACTGAAGCACACTGGCAGCCAACCATAAAGATAAACCCTGTTATCACAATTAGATTATGCTCAGCAACAATTGTTACAGCATGGTCGTAAATATATACAGTATAGGCCTACATATATTAAATAACATGTGTCTTACCTAGTGTAGAAGTAAACGCCTTTTTTTGCGTCCGGCGTAAATGTCCATAATCTTCTCAGGTGACAGCTTGGCTGTTATGTCGTCCTCAGTGTGAAGAACCGCAAGAGATGAAAACCTTGCTTCTCCCATCATTGACCGTAGCCAGTTCCGAATTCTTCTCATTGCAGAAAAGCTTCTCTTGGAGGTGGCAGATCCAACAGGCAGAGTCAGTGCCAACTGGAGCATCTTGTGCAGATTTGGATAGCTGTCTTTTATCACAGTCTTTTGAAGATGTTCACGTGACACAGGTCCGACAGCAGAAGCTTTAACAAGGTCCATCTCTGCTCCAACAAGGAGAGGGTGAATTTTCAGAGGCCGTGCGTACTTTTGTATAAGGGGTTTGATTCCATTTTTATCACATCTGAACAGGCCCGTGCGAGTTCAATGGCCTCTCCCGTGAATCGTCCATCCAGTTCGTTGATGATGGTATCCAGCACTGGGAGTCTCACTCTGTGACATTTGCACAGCATTTTCATCAGTTTCTCTTTGGCCCAAAGTAGTTGTGATCAGGAAACTGTCGAGGGAGGTGGGGGGTTTTGTGGCCTGTTTTCTTTTGGGTGCAAGGGGGGTGCAAAGGGGTACAGAGACGTTGTTGTCCTGGCAGAACTGTTTCACTGATCTCCATACATCGCTCCACTTATCAGCCTGTCTCTGAGATATGAAGTGAGCTCTCAGGTTGTCGGTAAGCGCCGCTGCTTCGGAGAGTGTGATGTTGGAGGACTGCAGGGCTTTGTGTGTGACATGTTCACACGCAGTATGTCTTCAAATACAATGAGACATGTAATGAATAACAGTCTGGTAAGGTGTTCATAAAGGCCGGTGGCCTCCACTGACCACTTGTCTCCCTCATCACGTATTTCTCTCAGACACCCTGTAATTGCAGAGTAGTGCATTTTAACTGCATGCAGAGAGCGCCACTTGCAGGTCCATCGCGTCTCACTGGGCTGCGCAATTTCAGTTTGTTTCATATTCAGCGATTTCTGGACTTCAATAAAGCGATGATGGTTTGACGGCTCTGAAAATACAGAGTACAGTTTGCCAGTGACGTTCAGGAATGTTTTCACGCTACAGTTGACAGTGCAGCAAACCACAATCACCAGATTTAGTTTGTGCGCCAAGCAGTGTATGTATGCTGCGTATGGATGCGTGTCTTTGATGCGCTGCTGCACACCAGAAACCTGACCAGACATGACAGAGGCACCATCGTAACTCTGGGCAACAATTGGGATGTTTTTCAGTCCACATATCTCCAGTCCTTTGTTGATGGCTTCCACAATCCCAGCTGCGTTCCAAGATGCTGAGCAATCAACAAAACACAAAAAACGCTCCTTGATTTCAAGCTGCTCTGCATATCTTAAACAAACTGACAGTTGTTCAGTTTTGGATGACCTGGCCTCATCTGCAATTATATAAAAAAAGCCAGTGTCCTGTACTTTCTGTGCAATTTCTGCATGAACCAAGTTTGTACATATGTCAATTACTTCGTTCTGGAAATCTGGACTTGTAGCGTTGAAATAATTTGACTGCATACTTTTAAAGTCAGAATCATACTTCGAGAAGAAGCTGCAAACCTCAAGATAATTCCCCCGCAATTCTGACTCGTTTCCCTCCCTGTGTCCACGGAAAGGCAATCGTAGTTTAGACAGTAGCCTCACAATATCCACGACTTTACACAGATAAGATCTGTTCTTCTCAACAGCAGCGTTATGGCTCTCAGACAGTTTGGCCGCTATAGATCCTGAAGATGCACTCTGTTTAAAGTTATCCCATTTAACCATGCATTTCAGATGCGCCAGAGAGTTTGCATGTTTGTCCAGTTTATTGCTCAGTCTTTTCCAGTCATTCACGCCCTTTCGAAATGAATCCTCCACACTGCTGTCAGTCTGGAAGTGGCGGCAGGCAAAACAGAAGACAGCATCCTTTCTAACCGAATATTCCAGCCAGGAATACTTGTAATAATAAGTGGTAAATGATCGTTTTGTGTTTCCAATTATTTTTGTGGGAAATTCTGATAAAGCAGGCTGCTTGGGACAGCAGTGCTTTTCGCCAAGATCATCATTAATGTTACCCACTGATGGCCCCGGTGGTGGCTCTGTTGTGGTCACGGTGGCTAACCGGCTCGACGGCGGCCCCGGAGCGAGATGTGATGTGGAGTTAGCTGGGCTTGCTATTCCAGAGCTGCTCTCGGGTGTTTCCAGGTCCGGATTTTCACATGTAGCCCCAGGTGGCTCTTGTTCAACTGTTGTTGAAGTCTTAGTTGAAAGTGGACGTTTTAAAAATCGCAGAATGTGTCTTAGTTGAAAGTGGACGTTTTAAAAATCGCAGAATGTCCATTTTTGCTCATTCTTCACTGAAGACAGCTAGCTAGCTGAATCAATGCCAAAATGAGAGGGAAACGGAAACCGTCTCCAACGTCACAACGCCATGTCACATGACTGCTCAAAAATGAATTTATTACAAAATATAATAAGATTCATATTTATTTCATCATTTTGTTTTATTGCCGTCGTCGTCGTTGTCGTTGTCGTCCTCCGCTTATCCGGGTCCGGGTCGCGGGGGCAGCAGCCTCAGCAAAGAAGCCCAGAGAGTCCTCTCCCCAGCCACCTCCGTCAGCTCTTC
>NC_065529.1:1855321-1861536 GCF_006386435.1 Epinephelus moara
TGTAAAGCCCTGTGAGGCAAATTGTGAATTGTGACATTGGGCTTTATAAATAAAATTGATTGAAAATTGAAAGCTCCCCCAAAATGGAGTGAAATATTTTTTTCCCCAAAAATTAAAAAGTCATGCAGTAGAGAGTTAAGTTGGGGGGGATGTCACAGGGTGCAGTGTGTCTGTGTGTGTGCATGTGCATGTGTGCGCGGTCCGTAGGGGGATCCTGATTGGCCCATGCTGCTTGGAGTGTTGAGCCCAACCCCCTTCAGGCAGGTGATTAAGAAGACGCAGGTCAGGTGTGCAAGAGGAGAGACGACAGATGCTGTGGCAGAGAGGAGTGGAGCGGACGGAGATGGGCCCGAAGAGCTCAAAAAACCACGGAGTGCCAACCAGCCGTAGGCTGGTTGAGGGGGGAGGGAAGAGAGGAGAGGACGGGAAGAGCCTCTGCAGCTCGACCGCACCAGGAAGGAGCAGCAGTGGAGAGACCATAGACGCCCGCTGCTACATAGAGGGAGGCACGCCACGTGGGGAAAGTGGAGGGGTGAATGCACGCGTCACCCCTGCTTCAGTTAAGTCTCCCTCTTTGTTCATTCTGCAATTTACTGCCGATTACATCAGAGAAGAGTTAACCTACCGAACTGAAACAAGAAGGGGAGGTCCGTTAGTTATTTGCATGTTTTATTTTGTACTTTGTGATTTTCCATTTGCCTAAGTTCGTGGGATTATTTTCCTTTGATTTTTGCTTGATTTAGTGCACAGTATTGCTTAGTGTATATAATTTCATTGTGTGATTAATATTATTTTTGGTGTTTTTGGTTTTGCTAGTTGGCCACCCCTTACTTAAAGTTAGACCATATTAGTTCATTCTGTAGGAACTTCTGATGTTAAATAAGTGAGAACTAAAGGGTCTGCTGATTTGGGTTCTCCCTCTTCCTTTCCTCCTGCACCTGCCAGAACCAGACGTCGCACATGGTAGAAGCTGTCAAGCATCCAGGCGCAGCAGCTACCCGCAGATTGGACTTTTAAGCACTTTGCACCTTGGACACTGGGACATTGCTGACATCCATTGGACTGGTTTTAACCTTGTTTTATTATCCAATTTTAACATTGCATTTTTATTCTGTTTTTGTCATTTATTTATTTCTTTTGTTAAAATACAACTAATTTGTCTCCTAAGAACTGGTGTCTGCCTGCTGTATCGAGTCAACAAGCCTCCCCTGTAGAATTTTTAACACTATTTAAAGAAACTTAAACTTTTAGCTGCCTTCACAGGCGTGACACCTTCTTGTGACCACATGTATGGATGTGTCATCCTGGAGGAGCTAGACAACCCGTGCAACCTGATTGGGCTGCAGGCACTGCCTCATGCTACTAGTATTGACAGGGACACTAGCAGAACACAAACCTAGAGAAGAATCTGTTAGGAAAAATAAGAGTAGAGCAGCTGTTCGTGGCCATTACATGTAAAACCATTCCCATTTTGGGGGTTGTTTTGCTTTTGCATCTCCATTGCACCTGCTGTCACTTTCATTTGCACCAAAGTAGGTGAAACTGATTCACAATCACTTGTGCTTCCGAAATTGAAGAGTGGGCTTCGGAATTTTGGGCTGTCAGAAAAATGGGCGTTGTAGCCCTTATGTTCAGGGCAGCTTCTGAGCATAGTAAGGCAGCTACTGTGTTTGGCGCACACACTTAATCTCCATCGAAGCAGTGAAAATAGTGAAAATTCCTAGCTAATTTAACAAAGGGGTGGACATCATGTCAAGAGGGGGCTCTCGTCATACATGCTGCCATTCTGAGTAATGCTCTAAAAGTGGGCGTATATTGATTTGATGCAGTATGGTTGTCATGGAGATGAGCCAAGCCAGAGCCCTTGCCTCCAATGCTTGTGTCAGAGAACAACAACCCATGGAGGGCTTGGGCAAAAGTAGTGTCCTTTTTATGGTGCACCATGCACCTCATTGTGCACACCTTTTACACTCTCAAAACAACCTCATTCAGTCTTCATAAGTTTTGGCTAACATTGCCCGCAAAAAATAAAGAAATAAAATTCACCCTGCCTCTCACGGCTTCCATACAAACAGTCAAAGGGTAAATTTAGGGCATGCTTCAAATTGGCCCATCGCTCCAACAAGATGATGTACTGTACATGACTTGTGTACATATCAGAGTTGACCCATTCTGATGAGAGAAGCAGCAGTTAAAAGAGCAATATGTCAACTTCCCCACCCAACCCAGATCAACTTCAGCCAAAAGGGCAGGACCAAACCAGAAGACCCCCCACCCATTGGTTGATCCAGACATGTTCCTTTACAGAGTGGCTGCTGTTATTTCATGCTAACTGATTATAGCTGAGTGTCTTAAAGAAGCTTTAAAGATTAGCAGAGCTGCCTTTTTAGCAGACAGTAGAGTGGATGATTGTAGCACAACAACACAACTCTTCACCATAGCTATCCAAACATGCCCATGGTCCATGTTTTTATCCTCTTATCCCCAGTAGCAGCAGAACCTGCACTTTGACTGAACATGAATGTTTACTGTTGCCATGGCAACAGATGCCGTTTCAGTAGCTAATGTTAGCTTAGCGCAATCTACATATTAACAGTGAAACAAAAAACAGCTCCCAACACTAACAGCTGTTCTATCGAAGACCTTAACCAAGGTGTTGCCACTTGTCATATCTTACAACAGTTAACGTAACCTCACTGAAACGATGTAACCTAACTAAACACGGTGCGGTTCAGCACAGACATTACAACTACATTAGTAAGAGTACACTATTAATAAGATGTGAAGTGCTTTGTGACTTTAATCCTACTCAAAAGAATAAATGAAAAATATAAAGGATGAGTTGGCTGATAACTGCCAACTGAAGAAGCAGCCAAGCCACAGCTTTCGAGAACTGAACGTTGCCCACAAGCATCGTTGTGCCTTTCATACTCAAACAGAATAAATAAACACACACCAATTCTCACTGTATGACATTAACATAAAACAATGAATGCACGTTACTTATCGCTGATTATTTAAAAAAAAAAAAAAAAAAAAAACAGCTCATAGAAGGACTGCATGCTCTTACTTTGACATGTGGAAATTAAGTCATCAGCTGGGTGATCACGTGCTATCTGAAAATGGCCGAGTTTTACAAGTGCATTTTCGTTCGGACTCGCAGAAAGTTTGATTCAAAACTCTGTGTGTGTAAAAAGCAAATCCACTCGCGTAGAACTGAGATCCACAAATGTTTTTTCGATTCACAAATAAAAACTCAGTTCACAAATGCCTGTTCAAAAGTTGTAAATGTTTGGAAGATATTCACAAATGCTTTTCATTTATTTCCAAATTAATTTAATGTATTCACAGATATTTTTTTTATTTGTGGACTGTGTATGTGTTTGCAGATCCATTTTATACTTGCAAAATATTTTTGTGGGTTTACAAATCTTTTTTTGTATTTGTGGAAGGTGTTTAATATTTACAGATTACACATTTACCCACAGATTGTCGATCTGTTCACACACATAATTATGAAACAAATCTATCTCTATACATATACATATATAATATTTGTATATATTTGCATATCCTTGGAGGCTTGCACCAGAGGTTGACCATTTTCACACTTTTTGAAGATCCCTTTAGCACTCCATGCATTCATTTTTTCTGACTGGTTAAAGTTTTGCTTATACTTATTTCATTCTGTCAATATTAGGCTGAGGTAAACTGAATTGCTGTAAAATGACTTCCGATTCACGTAATCTCCTTTATTGTCAGATGGAGCTATGATGGGGATGTCCCATAAATGCAGCCAATTACACCGCTGAGTCTTTTAATATATGAAAAGTATTTATGAATCATTGCATAATGTATCCGCATAGATTAGTTTCTTATTAACACTGACAATCCTGCAGTTCTGTGGAATTCCTCTTCTTTTTAAAGATTATTTCTTGGGCTTGTATTGCCTTTAATGGCAGGACAGCATAACATTAAGGGGGGAGAGAGAGAGAGAGGGAAAGACATGTAGCAAAAGACTGTGGGCTAGAATTGAACCTGCAGCAGCTGCAACAAGGACTATGCTCTAGAGTTGAGACCAGGACTCAGAGTCGAAGTCTTACACACTTCTCTGAGCTTCTAGTGCAGTTACCCACCCATAGTTTTATACAAACGGTGTCTGTCCCCCAACCACCTAAATCATCTAAATCTAAACAAAGAGGAGTTGTGCATAACAACCTCATAAAAATTAAAACCTCTTCTGTGATAGAAAGACAAAACAGGAGAATTAAATGTGAACTGTTAATTATAAGGTCTCTAACATCTTAAGCAGTGTTAGTAAATGAATAAATATCAGATAATCATATTAATTTACTCAGTCTCACTGAAACCTGGCTGTGTCAAGATGAATATGTCAGTCTAAATGAATCCACTCCTTCCAGTCATAATAATACCCACATTCCTCAAGGCAGCGGCCAAGGAGGGGGAGTTGCAGCCATTTTTAACTCTAGTCTGTTAATCAGCCCTAAACCTAAACTAGATTATAATTAATTTGAAAGCCTTGTTCTTAGTCTTTTACATCCGACCTGGAAAACCTCACAGCCACTTTTATTTGTTATAGTGTACCGTGCTCCTGGCCTGTATTCTGAATTTGTATCTCAATTCTCATTCTTAATCAGCCCTAAACCTAAACTAGATTATAATTCATTCATTTTCATTTGTTCTTAGTCTTTTACATCCGACCTGGAAAACCTTGCAGCCACTTTTATTATTGAATTTGTATCTGAATTCTCAGAGTTTTTATCCCGTTTAGTTCTTAAATCAGATAAAGTTATCATTGTTGGTATTCACAGGACCACAGATGATTTATCATTTGGTAAAATCATCACTGGGCATTTAAAGGCTTTTTTCCTCTGCATGGTCTTTGTCTTCAAACAAAGAGAGCTAGGTGACACCCATCTCCACAGGAGGTCTCACCTCACACCTCAGTGAGACACAAGTCTCACAACTTGATTGGACATGACTTTTACAGTGACATGTGACTCTGTGATGTCACAGGCATGTAGAAGTTCTGCTCCCTCCAAGCCTTTTTTTTCTCTTGCTCCAGCTGTTCAAAGGCTGCACACCTCTTTCTGGCTGGGCCTGGACCAGCACAGAGGCCCAGACCCTTGCTCCGTAGCCCCAAACCACTAAAGGGAGGGCAATTGATCATGGACTCTCTTGCAAACACAAGGTTTGCAACTAGCTTTCCAGCAACAAGGAACTAAGTGAGTTAGCACCCAGTGTCTAACTCTGCTAAACCCTGAGCGACCAGCTTCCTCGGAGTTTCACCTTTGGAACAAAGGACCCAACAAAGACTGCACCTGAAACCATCTTCCCAGCCTTCTTCTGCCGGCTAACAAAGCAGCACACCACCAAGTGACTCTTTCTCCCAACCATTCAAGGATCGGTAATGTAACAACTTGTTGTATGTGATTTGATGCTGTTCATTGAGTTATTGTTGTGATTGTTTGCAGTTAGGTCATTGATTAGTTGGCTTCGCCAAAGCTAAGTGTTTAGTTTGCTAATACTGTTCACAAACAGATTCTTGCACCCAACTAAACAATCTCTGCACTAATCCAGACCGTTTGCAACACACGTCACATTGACATAGACTCATAACAAATAGGCTTTTAACAGAGCTACACCCAAACAGGCATCTCAAAGTTCCCGCTTCTTTTCCTTTGTCTTTGTCCTGACCACATGGTCAGACAAACACCTCCCCCAAAGCAAGCCTTGATTCAGCCACTTTGGTAGTTCTCTGTTGTCAGCCATTTTGTTTTGTAGGCCAAACGGCTCCTTGATCACCACACCCGCCTTTGTCTTTCTCTTCTTTCTCTCTCTCTCTCTCTCTCACACACAGACACACACACACACACATATACACACCAAGCTTGTATATAGTTAGTTAGAATTTGTGTGTTTTGGTTTGCTTTGCTAGTTTGTGAATAAATATAATTCTTTGGAATCATGCCTGCTGTTTGTTTAATGTTGCACAAGAGTGAATGAATAGTCAACCTCTGCTGTGTCAAGAACTCTGAAATCCTTCAGGCATTACCGTTAATTTTGGTTGTTGTCATTAATTTAATTATTAATCAAACTCCAAATTAATAGTTTAGCCTATTTTATGAGACTGATATCTTTAACTGGCTATAATTTTTCCCTTTACAGGAATGGTGCCCCACGAGGTGATTTAA
>NC_065529.1:1862606-1870651 GCF_006386435.1 Epinephelus moara
AATTCAGACAAAACTGAAGTTATTGTTCTTGGCCCCAAACAACTCAGAGACTCTTTATCTGATGACGTAGTTTCTCTAGATGGCATTGCTCTGGCCTCTAGCACTACCGTAAGAAACCTCGGAGTAATATTTGACCAAGATTTGTCTTTTAATTCTCATTTAAAACAAATCTCACAGACTGCATTTTTTCCTCTGCGTAATATTGCTAAAATTAGGCCTATCCTGATCCGAAAAGATGCAGAAAAATTGGTCCACGCTTTTGTTACTTCTAGGCTGGATTACTGTAACTCCCTATTATCAGGTAGCTCTAATAAGTCTTTAAAAACTCTCCAGCTAATTCAGAATGCAGTGGCACGTGTACTAACAGGAACTAAGAAACAAGGTCATATTTCTCCTGTTTTAGCTTCTCTGCACTGGCTCACTGTAAAATCCAGAATTGAATTTAAAATCCTACTGTTAACTTATAAAGCTCTAAATGGTCAGGTTCCGTAATATCTTAGAGAGCTCATAGTGCCATATTATCCCACCAGAAAACTGCGCTCTGAGAATGCAGGGTTACTCGTGGTCCCTAAATGATCTTCCTGTTGTGGTCCAGGAGGCAGACACCGTCTCCACATTCAAGACTAGACTTAAGACTTTCTTCTTTGATAAAGCTTATAGATAGGGCCTGCTCAGGCTTGCCTTGTACCAGCCCCTACTTAGGTTGATTTAGGCCTAGTCTGCCGGGGGACCTCCTATAATACACAGAGCACCTTCTCTCCTTCTCTCTCTCTCTCTCTCTCTCTCTCTCTCTCTCTCTCTCTCTCCCCTTTGCTAACACTCATGTCCTGTTATTGCATCTTGCTAACTCAGCCGTACTGCATGTCACTAACTCGGCTTCCTCTCCAGAGCCTTTTTGCTCCGCTGTCTCGCAGGTTAATTAATATCACAGCGGTGCCTGGATAGTGTGACTTGTGTGGTTGTGCTGCTGCCGTGGTCCTGCCTGATGCCTCCTGCTGCTGCTGCTGTTATCATTAGTCATACTTCTGCTGTTATTATACACATGATTATTGGCACACATGTATACTATCATATATTAATATATACTTTCAACTTATTGTACCACAATAGCCATAATTATAATTATAATTTTGTTACTTTCATTAATGTTGTTGTAAGCTACTTTCATTACCATATGTCCTGCATCTCTCTCTGTCTCTGTCTCTCTTTCTGTCTCATTGTGTCATATGGATTGTTAATTTATTATGTTGATCTGTTCTGTACGACATCTATTGCTCGTCTGTCTGTCCTGGTAGAGGGATCCCTCCTCAGTTGCTCTTCCTGAGGTTTCTACCATTTTCTTTCCCCGTTAAAGGGTTTTTGCGGGGAGTTTTTCCTTATCAGCTGCGAGGGTCCAAAGGACAGAGGGATGTCGTATGCTGTAAAGCCCTGTGAGGCAAATTGTGATTTGTGATATTGGGCTTAAAAATAAAATTGATTGATTGATTGATTGTACATGGGGTGCCAGCTCCATCCACTAAGCCACCGATGACCCGTTGGATATTTCCCAAAAGCCATTGGCATTGGCAAACAGGGTCTAATCACCATCTTCTTATGCAACAGCCTCTGAATAAACTGTGCCTCAATGTCCACAACTTAATTCACAAAAGGAGAGGCCATGTTTCTCCTTCCTGCCACACACACAGTTTGCTTGTTTGTGTCCATCAGCTCTTACCATTATTGCATAAAGAAGGATGAAGCATGGAAGGAAATAGAGGTGGAGTTGCAGCTGCCAGGTGAGCAACCTAGCAGCTAGCAAACACACACGGATTTGTTGGATGGACATGTTGGATCATAATTGTAAAGGGACATTTTAAGACACTTTATGACCTCACATTAAAAAAGAACTTTGCACACATTGTACACAGTAGATCAAGCACCTCACATTCACACTGCAATGTGTTAGTGGAAAACTCTCTTACCTACAAAGCTTAGCCAGGACAAACATGCAGACTGGCCCTATTTCTACCAGAAACAATACTCACTATAAATGACACAAACACACACAGGATACCTGTCCATAGATGAGCCTTTGAACTAGGTTTTCATCTCCCACTCCCTCGTCTCTTTCTTCTGTCTCTCTGTCTTTCAACTGTTGCCTTGGCATCCAAAGGCTCCACAGAGTCAGTGTTTCCTCCTGACAGCCTGGAGACGCTACCCACACCCAGCATGGAGGGAATATGGACGTGGGTGCTGCAGTCACTCTGATTCGTGAAGGCCCCTGGGACAGCTGGCTATTGTGCCAGCAGGCCTTCACTGAGATCACACATAGACACCAACAAAGCTAATCTTTCTTCTCCAGAACACAATATTCCTGATTGTGCTGCACCAGCTGTGACCAAGCCTTTGCCTCAGCATATGCAGAGCTGAACCTTACTTCTACTCCACCTGTTTGCATGTAGTTACATCCAGAAAAACACTTCAGACTTATCTAATGTTTTCTTTGGGTATCTGACACAGTAACACGTGACTGACATCAGGGCAGCAACAATTATTCATGCTGATACCTCACCACTGCTGCACCCTCTCCCTCTGCCCTCTCTCTGAACTGCCCTCTCTGAGCTCATCTCTGAGGTGGATGAGGAGCCTGATCTGTATTCTGAAGGCTGAGGTTGGTAGGTGGGTGGGGGGCCTGGGGTTAAATGTTTTACCTCTTATGCTCTACAGATATTTCATGGTTGATAAAAAAATCTCTTTGGACTTGGAACTGCTACACTGATAAGCTGACATGAAAAAAATCATTTAATATTCCACTGTTATATGACAATATTCAGAATTTGATGTGGGTCACATAAGCAGTATGTTCTGTTTAGATATTCCAAATTAGGCCCAGTGGCATTGTTAGGCCTTGGCGTTTGTGTCCTCATCCCCGAATGTTATATGAGCAGCCCTGCATCTAAATAGGCTGTATATAAAATAAAAAAAATCAAAAATAAAAATAAGCCTCATAATGATGATATAAAAGGTCCAGGTCGAATAGTGTGTCATTTCATTTGTGCATTAATGCCCTTAAAAATATATAATTCTGATCAAAAATGCAACTTTTGGGTCATCTGTGTCATTCAAGCAGCACATTTTGATTGATAACATGCATGAGGGAGAGCGAGTGCAGTGGATATCACTTTAATATTGCAGCTGATAAAGGTGAAGATCATTTTAAATACTTCATATACTGCTGGGTTGTTTAATCATTAATTATACATTATTAATTAGCTGATTTGTTTAATCATTAATTATACATTATTAATTAGCTGATATTGTTTGAATTTATGTTTTTGTATCAACTAAAGCAGACAAATAAATGTAGTGAAGTAAAATGTACATATCCCCTCATTTACCAATATCTTCTATCTAAGATTTCTTCTCAAGATAAGTTTTAAGAAAAGTCTCCATCAGATTCACGTGTTCTTGAACAGCAGAATTGTTCGCACCTGTGTTCTTATCAGGATGAATCCCTCCTCCCGTCCTTATAAGTTAAAGGTGCGTGCCACTTGATTAGCATAGGCCAACACCTGGCTGCAAATCCCCATAAAAGCGTACAAGAATGCAGAGCTGTGTGCACACACAAGACTGAGGAAGAAAAGTTAAGCAAAACCAATAGTCTAAGAAGGCTGGAGGAAGGGTGGGGATAAAATAACATTTCTCTTATGAAATGGAGGTGCAGCGAGTGAATACCAAATGAGCTGTCATATATAGTAGCGTCAGGAGTGGATATGAAATAACACAAAAAGATGCATGGGCTGGAAAGTACGTGTGGGTCAACCACCCGACCTGCAAACGGCAAACTGTATGTGTTAAGCCCTGATCAAACAGTAGGCATTTAAGCAGCTTTTTGTAATTGTTTTGAATGAGAGTTAAGCTTTTGTAATAGTTTTTTAATGAGAATACAGCTTTCTGTCATTTTTAAAGTGTAATGAAACTTTTTTGTAATAGTTTGTAGTGACAATGAAGCTTTCTGTAATAGTTTTTAATGAGAATGAAGCTTTCTGTAATCTTTTTCAATGAGAATGATAATTACTTACTTGTAATGCAGCTACATCTTTTTTTGTCCTGCCCACCCAACCCAGCAGTGATACTTTCTGGTGTGATCAATCACTAAGTATTAGATGGCATAGTTCCCATTAACATAACTGATGTGACCTGAAGAGGAAGTATAGTGTTTATTTTAGAAGACCATGATGCTTTATGTAAAATAATCAAAATAATTACCATTGATTGTTATGGAAATATAGATCCTATAATGGCATACAACTGTTATAAAAGAAAAATGCATTAACCAATAATTCTTTGCAAACATGTCAGCACAAAATGTGCATAAGAGTTTTCATGAGTGTTCATAGATTCTGTTCTTACCTGAGAACAAGTCCCAGATAAGAAAAGATTAGTAAATGTAGCCTCAAGCGGCTATTCCAGGGTTCAAGTCAGCATGGACCTTTAAAGGTTGACTGGCTAAGATCAAGACCTTTGACAGTGTGGGACGCCTGCATTAAAGATAAACAACAGGTTTTATCGATCAATCAATCAATCAATGTGAAGCCTAATGTGTTGACCCCAACATCATTGTAGGCGATTTTAACAGTCATGTTGACGTTGATAATGACTCCCTGGCTACTGCGTTTATCTCATTATTAGATTCCATTGGCTTCAGTCAGGGTGTACATAAACCCACTCACTGTTTTAACCATATCCTCAATCTATTTCTCACGTATGGAATTGAAATTGATAACCTAACAGTCTTTCCACAGAATCCCTCACTATCAGATCATTATTTGATTACTTTTGATTTCTTTTTACTCGATTACACGCCACTCAGCAACAGTTACTTTACTAGATGTTTATCAGATAGCAATGTCACAAAATTTAAGGAAATGATTCCTTCATCATTAAATTTAATACCATGTGCTTCAGTAACAGAGGTTTCCCGGACCGACTTTAAACTCTCCTGAATTGATCATCTTGTCGATAGTGCCGTAGGCTCGCTGCGAACAACACTCGACTCTGTAGCACCTCTTAAAAATCAGTTAACAAAGCAAAGAAAGTTCGCTCCTTGGTATTCCTCTCAAACCCGTGAGTTTTTCTTCTCCTTCTTCTCCACATGCACTGTCGCTATATAACTCAGGACTCAAGCACCTGTCCCTCAATCCCCCCCTGCTTGTCCCTTACTTTTCCTTTGACACACTATGGTGTATCACGGCCCTCTCTGGCTCATACTAGGAAGTTTTTCCAGTAAAGGCTGATAAGCTAGTCTCCAGGGAGGGTGGGTGACGGTCACAATTACGCACAGTATGGGTATAAAATACTTGACTGCAAGACTAACAGTGCATCAGTCGTCATAAAAAGCTTACACATTTTTGTGGCGCTAAGCTACGAAGACTAATGCAGACAGGTATAAAAAGAAAAAAAAAAGAAAAAAAAAAATTAAACCCGTGAGTTAAAACCAAGCCCGGTTCTAGGTTGGCATATATGAGGGGGCAGTCATAAATGTGAAGGGGACATCATGCTCCAGCACATTTTTGCCATAGGTAGAGCTGACAAATAAAGGTCACTCACTCACTCACTCACTCACTCACTTACTCACTCGCAGGATGTGGGGACGCTGTGTGAGTGCTCTATAGAGGGTGTCAAAGCACTGTGGTCTCAAATATGTTTGCCGCTTGTTTTGTTGTTGATAACAGTGTTTTCTACATGGAATTGGGTTGTTGTTAGCTGTGTGTCCAACCCCCAACCTAAAGAAATGGATTGCACTTTGTCAGGCCTCTACCCTAAGACCTGTCCAACTTGGGTGTCTCACCTGAAGACTAAGCTCCTGCTGGTATAGCTCTTAGGGTCACTGAGGCACGCAAACCCCCTGAACACAATAAGGTGGCAATCCCTCAGGGAGGAAAACTGAAAAATAAAATAAACAAAAAATAAAATAAAAATTACGAAAAAAAAAAAAAAATATATATATCTTTCATCCAGGCACAACCAACATCTTAACATTTATCTTACTGGATGGCCATTAGGCATCTAGACATATGAAATAAATTTGAACCTAATAATTACAATAACCTCACTATAGTCAGTATTTACCAAAGCTAGTCTTATAAAAAAAAATTCTCAAACTAACAGAACTAACAAACACAACAGATATAGGCTAGAGCAGAACATTTTATATTTTTTTGTTTTGTTTTGTTTTTTTTGTTAGCGATTTAACAGATTTCTCTTCACTCCACTCTCCTTTGAGCTGCTGAAAGCTGCAGGAGTGAAAAGTTAATAAAAGCTTTGTAAAAATCGCTGTGATTATCAAAAAACAACGTGCAGAACTAGAGGCTGGGTGGGACTTTCTGTAGGGGTCTGGCACACACAGGGCATTTGTCCTCAGTATGTGACATGCAGCAGGCACTCATCCCTCGCTGTGCTTGTGTGATTGAAGAAACGTTCGCACTGACAGGCTCACTCTCTATGCTCACACTGCTATATTTACTTTAGGTTGTTGTTAACTATATATTAAGTATCTCACGACACAAGACGCTACGACGAGTCTAACGGAGCTTCACATTACTGCTGCATTCTGCCTCACTGAGACTGAGAAACCTGACGCCGATGCATTTTGGCTCATTTGCATACTAAATAGTGATTGGGTGTTTACTGGGGGGAGGGTCTCTGCTGACTGCAGACAGTAACGTTAGATCACACACAGCCGGCACACAGCACGGAGTGGAGTGGAGACAGATGAGAAAACTTTTCTGTTTTGCGCCTTTTACGGCGGATTTGATTTGAGGGGGCAAGACATTTGTTTAAGGGGGCATTGCCCCCTCTTGCCCCTGCGTAGAACAAAATATATAAAACAAATATCGCGAAAATTTGAAAGGAATTGGCGATTAACCAAAGTGGAAGAATCTCGTTTAGTCTGGGCAGACAGCCTCAAAACGTATAAGAGAGGCCTCCGCAATGCCAGAGCAAACTATTACTCAGCTTTAATAGAAGAAAATAAGAACAATCCCAGGTTTCTTTTCAGCACTGTAGCCAGACTGACTGAGAGCCACAGCTCTATTGAGCCTTGTATTCCTTTAGCCCTTAACAGTAATGATTTTATGAGTTTTTTTAATGACAAAATTCTAACTATTAGAGGCAAAATTCATGACATCCTGTCCTAAGATAGTACCTATCTGCCCTCAAACACAGCTGTAAGACCTAATATATATTTAGATTGCTTCTCCCCAATTTCTCTTCAACAATTGACAGCAGTGATTTCTTCATCTAAATCATCAACGTGTCTCTTAAACCCCATCCCAAGTAGGCTACTTAAGGAAGTCCTACCTTTAGTTAACACTCACTTATTAGACATGAGCAATATATCTTTATTCACAGGCTATGTACCACAGTCTTTTAAGGTAGCTGTAACTAAACCTCTCCTAAGAAAGCCCACCCTGGATCCAGAGGTGTTAGCCAACTATAGACCAATATCTAATCTTCCCTTTCTTTCAAAGATCCTTGAGAAAGTAGTCACAGACCAGCTGTGTGATTTTCTCCATGATAGTAATTTATTTGAAGAATTTCAGTCAGGATTTAGAGTGCATCATAGCACTGAGACAGCACTAGTTAAAATTACAAATGATCTTCTGATTGCTTCAGACAAAAGACTCTTCTCTGTACTTGTTTTATTAGATCTTAGTGTGTCATTTGACACAACTGACCATCAAATTCTGCTACAGAGACTGGAACATTTAATTGGCTTAAAAGGTTCTGCACTAAGCTGGTTTAAATCTTATTTATCTGATCATTTTCAGTTTGTTAATGTTCACGATGAATCATCCTTACGTACTAAAGTTTGTTTTGGAGTTCCACAATGTTATGTGCTCGGACCAATCCTATTCACGCTATATATTTTTTCCTTTAGGTAACATCATTAGAAATCACTCTGTAAATTTCCATTGTTATGCGGATGATACACAGTTGTATTTATCGATGAAGCCAGAAGAAAGTAATGAATTAACTAAACTTCATAATTGCCTTAAAAACAT
>NC_065529.1:1871151-1883727 GCF_006386435.1 Epinephelus moara
AGCCCTTAGAGTTGGGGGACTGTGTGAAGAAATGATTGTAATTCCTACACGGTTCCTACTACATTTTTGAAAAAAGCCTTAAATGAAAGCTGAGAGTCTGCACTTTAAGCAGGTATTCATTGTTTCATTTAAAACCCATTGTGGTGGTGTACAGAGCCAAAATGACGACAACTGTATCATTGTCCAAATATTTATGGACCTGACTGTATATATAAAAGCATAATTATAACGCTACGAAAACCAAACGAATTTTATTTTATAGCGATTATACACTTGTATAAACATATTAATGGGTAGAATATTCAGATTCAGATTCAGATTGACAATAAACCATGCCAAATATTATACACTGGCCCTTTAACTTTATTGCCACAATATAAAGAGCAGGGTCAGGGAGGAGACAGTGGACCAGAGGCCAGCAAGCATGATCATGCAGGGTCCTTATAGGTGAGGAGAGATTATAACTGGCTGAGAGAAAATGTCTAGAGCACAAAAGTGACTGTGCAATTAATTTCCACAGCTATGTCACCACTACTATTCCTAATTCTATTTATGAATTTTGCTTTGCACATTTATTATCTATATTTTTGCAATAGATAGAAGAGGGACAGGGAGAAACCAGGCAAGTATCAGGACAGGGACCTGACAGCAACACCAATTATCAGCCCAAGGCTTCACAGGTAAGGAGAAATTATAACTGGCTAAGAAAATGTCTATAGGATAAGAATGACTCTGAGATTAATTTTCACAGCTATCTCAGAACTACTCTTATTTATACTCTAAAATGTTTTTTGTCTGTATTGCAATAGCAATACTACTGCATTATTTGTGTTTTTAAAGGCAGCAGGTATAGGTCATGCCATTTTTCTTTATCTTGATTAATTTTGCACATCTGTGCTGTCATATCTGATTATGTGTGCATGCAAAAAAATCGAAGCTACACTGCATCCCCCTTGTTAAAAATTAACAATTTGACCACTGGATGCACCTATCGAAAATTCATAATCACCTCCATATGTGGTGGTCACTGGCTATTCATGGGCGGGGATGTATGCTAATTGCTGAGAAGCTGGAGCTTGTTGTCAATTTACAATTGAATGGCATTCATAAACATACAAATGTGCCTTTGATCAAATCTGAGTTTTCAACGGCTTTCATGAATCTGGAGTAGGTTTTTAGTACCAAGGATTTTTATGTGCAAATCTACTCATAGATTTACTAACATTTCATGAATGAGACCTGATATGTTTTCAGATTGTCCGTACGTATGTCCGGCCCATTCTCGTAAACATGATATCTCTAGAATGTTGCAAAAGTATTTCTTCAGCTTTGGCAGAAACATCCACTTGGATTCATCATTGAACTGATTAGATTTTGGTGGTCATAGGTCAAAGGTCAAGATCACTGTGACCTTCCAATTGTCGTAAACACGATATCTCATGAATGTCTTTAGAGAATTTCTTCAAATTTGGCACAAACGTTCACTTAGACTCAGTGATGAATTGATTAGATGTTGGTGGTCAAAGGTCAAGGTTTGTGTGACCTTGCATCTATCTCATTCTCATGAGCACAATATCTCAAGAACACCTTAAAGGAAACATGACATGCTGCTTTTTGGACACTTTTATATAGGCCTTAGAGGTCCCCTTATACTGTACCTGAAGTCTCTTTCCCCAAATTCAGCCTTGGTGCAGAATTACAGCCACTACGAGCCAGTCCCACAATGAGCTCTCCTTAGGACGGGCTGTTTCAGCTTTAAATGCTAATGAGCAGGAGAGAGGCAGGTGGAGTGGGGGTGGGGGTGTGGCCTTGACCGGCTTGCGCCCATGGTACCATGCGCTAATGTTTACAGTGGATGTATTGCAATGGCTCTTAGACACGCAGTCGTTCAAGCTTTCCAGTTTGACCCAGGATCTGATCCAAATGGAGAGGCACCTGAAGAAGTTGAAACTCAACGGCTACAGCAGGACATCTCCGAATGGTTAGTTAAAAGTATTGTGTCTGGATATGGCACTTTAGTTGGTTTGTTTATGTAGGCTGTTACAGTTATTACCATGTAGGTAACGCTAGCCTATGTTAACTGTTAGTAGCTGTTGGCTTTTTTTCACGTTATTCTGACTTGCTACCATTACAAAGCTGCATTAGCATGTTTATATCAGTCATATCAGTAATCTTTGTCATTAAAAAAAAAGAGCCAGAGTGCAGTCTTCTATAAACTACATAGTTCTCCTTGTCCACGTTATTGAAGTCACATTACACATTACCCATGATGTACTCCTGAAGATGTTATGTTTACTTCTACTCAACATCTGCTTGTCCACTCTTGTCATTTTTTTTTATATATAAAGCTATAGACACTAACCAGCCATTACATCAGCTAGACCTCTGCCATTATACATTTTTTACATCTACCTACATTTTTTGGATAGGTGCCATCGTGGAAAATGTGCTACCATGCCCACAGAAACTGAGAATATTTGCTGCTTGGAGATACCACAGGTAGCATTCTCACCACTAAACTGAAAACTAATTTGTCTCTTCATTAGGCAACTAATTGCACTTAAAAATGACACTTACTGTTTCTAATTTTAATGAGGTTACTAGATGACTACAGGAGGTCAAAGAACAGCTCACATGTATGGTTGACCATCCTGGATTGGAGCCTGTCTGCCTCAATGTCTACTCTCTGCATAATGCCAGCCAAATATACAGAGCTGACTATGGTCAGTTGAGAGGAATACACCAGTAAGTTGTGCTTTGGTAAAGAAGTTAATAAAAGAAGTTGAATCTTGATCCACGGACAAGTTTTGTGCCTAATTTTCATTCAGTAGTGTAGACACTGTCAAGGATTTATTTACATCAGAGGGGGAAAAAAACCTTGAAAATTGTTACAAAACAAGCATAGGAGATGATCCATAGGAGCATAGGAATATTTTTTAAGATAACAATATCACACACAAATGATAAATCTCTGCAAGACTAAATATCAGAATCAATTGTTCAGTCGCTACAGGTATCTCTCCTGTCGTTCTTTTGTGAGCTGGTGCTGGGGCCTCCTGGGACGCAGAATCCGGGTCGTTATTCCAGCTTGTGTGGTCCTGCGCATCCACTCAGAGTTTCCTGATGAGGAAGGCCACTATGTAGGATTTACACTGCCCCCGTTTGAACCTGGACACTAAGCTGGCAATGGCCTCCTCCTTGTCCGGCTTCTCATACTGCGCTGATAGGTCCTCTGGGACAGGGATGGCCAACAGCGCATTGGTGGATGGCGTAGGGTCGACAAAGACTTCCTCAAAAATGAGGTCCATCATGTCAGCAACATACCCTGTATCATAAAACACAAGCACAAAGATTTTTTTTTCAATTGGTTGGGTTTTGGTTTTACTGTGTTTTTGTATTTAATTGATTTTTCAACAAGAGAAATAAATTTTATAATTCCAAAATATGTGTTGTTTGAATTGATTTGAACCCTTGCCAAAGGTCGGCTGTGTCTTTTGAGGTTTAGTACGGTGGCCGACAAGAACAAATGCGATGCAAATACAGAAACGCACTGCAAATAGAGAAACGCACTGCATATAAGAAAACAAATACAAAGGGAAAATGCTGCAAATAGAGAAACGCGCTGCAAATAGAGAAACACGCTGCATATGAGAAAACAAATGCAACAGGAAAACGCTGCATATACAGAAACGTGCTGCATATACTAGGAAAACGCTGCATATACAGAAACGTGCTGCATATACTGATATGCGCTGCAAATAAGAAAACAAATGCAAAAAGAAAACGCTGCATATTCACTCATACAACGGAAGTGCTCCAGGCCTCTAGGGGCAGTGCTGAGCTTCCACCTGAGAGACAGACAACGGACCTATCAACATATAGAGCAGATGATTGAGCGAGAAGAAGAAAGTTATGTTTGGGGTAGTCTCGCTCACCTGGCTGGGCCGACTCTCACTTTGAGATTGGAGAAAAAAACTTGTTGTACTTCTTTCAACCAATCACAATCATTCTGGGAGGTGCCACAGCAATGGTGCGCTTGCAAAAATATTGCCGGGGGGAAACAGGTTTTGGTGTAACACGCCCACAAAAATATCACCTACAGGACGCGAACCATGGCAGAAAAATGGCTACATCCCCGCAAGATCAAACACCGCAAAAGTTAGTAAAGGACGTGTTGAAAACGGTTGAAAACTGCTACACAACCGGAGGTGGTAGGGCAAGACTTCAGCGGGTGGCTCGTTCCGCCCAATGAGAGGCTGATCTCTGCAGCAAACTTCCGCCCACCCAGACTATGTTTGGGGTAAAGTTGGAGCCGGGACAGGCAACACAGAAAGGTATGTATTCTATTTTATTTTTCTTTCTTTATTGTTTTTCACGTGGCCCTCATCTTTTACTGTATAATTAAAGTGAAGCTGATTTACACAGCTGACGTTAGCGTGCTAGAGACTTTGAGTTCTACACGAGTAGTGTATCCGTAGTAGTAATGTTAGCTAACGTTACTGTAACTAACGTTACTTTCTGGGACACCCCATGTTTCAGTTCAGAGGCCTACTTTTCTGAACATTTTTTAATGTATAATACAGAGGTCACGATTATATTGTAGAGTTATTCATTATAGACTTTTAACAGCTCATATCATAAATAATTTCATATTAGTTTTTGGGTTATAAAATTCAATATTATCTATTAGTGTTTAGAGCTGAACTGCTGTGAAACAATCATGAAATAATGTTTTCTCTGATTTGCCTGCTGTCTATCAGCACTGAGCGCCGCCTCCTCCCATTCAGTCTGTACCGCGGACACATCGCTGCACTGCCCGAGTCCAAGGAGGAGGACAGAAAAGACACTTTTGCTACTCATAATAAAAACTCCATGGGCTGAAATAATCCAAGATCAGAGGCTCACTGCAATTATAGGAAATATGCACGAGTGGGATAAAAAAATGAAGGTGAAAGTGATTACATCCAGCAAGGACTTTCACCCAACGATGATTATGATGATAATAATAAATAATAGCAATGATAATGATAAATAATCTAACGCAATACATTCATAAAAACAAAAGAAACAAAACAAACAAAAGAGCCTAACATAGGAAATAGATTATCATGACATTTTTATTACAAATCCTAAAAACAAGGAAAATCAAATCATATAAATCCACCATAAAAACACTTTCAAGACTTCTATTGAAGTTATTTTTTTAATGAATGTGGTTTTGATATGCTTTACATTTAGTTAAAAGGCAAGTTTCAATATTTTGTAAGACAGCCAGGCTGTCATAATTTGTGCATACGCATGGTCTGAGGAAGTTCTAAATTTGTTTGCAGAATGAGGCCCAATGTGTACAGGTCCACAAGAGACGGCAGATTGCAGCTGAAGGTCTTCTCTGCAGACTGGATAATGTGCTGCAGCCTGTTCTTGCTGAAAAATGTTGTCTCTTTATCTTTTTCTCCCTTTGTTTTTCAGGGTCAGCATCGGACAGTCTCACAGAAAACGATCTGATTCGGAAGTATTTCCATCTAAAGAAAGAGAAGATAATGGAAATCAATAAAATGTAACACATCTATATAATCTGTCATTTGACTTTATATGAGTCTACATGGTCATTGGTGTGTGAGCATACCTTCACTGTTTTCTGTTCCTTCTTAGACTTAACACGTGTCTTTGAAAAGAATGTCTTTCTCTCCCTCTTTTTTATTATCCTAAATTTAAGAAAGGACTCTACACCAGACCTTGCTCCTACAATGAAAATAAGAAAAGACAGGAATGAGACATTAATTACTCTTTCATTTATTCATTACTCCTTTGTTAACTCTTCACATATATATAATATATATGTATGTATATAATGTTAAAATATCGGCTGCTATATTATACATGGCCAACGTTTCAAATAATGGGGTAAAATACGTAGAAGTAATCCCTGTGAATAGAAAGCACAAGCCTTAGACTGCTCTGAATGCCAGCTGATGTCATCTCACGGGTCGACATATTCCACATTTCATATGCTCACAAGCACTTGGTTTCTATAGTTTGTTTCCGTTACTCCAGAAGCAAAGGAGCAGGACAGAGTGGGCTCATCGGGATCTAAATAGCTTTTGTGGCTTAAACAGTTTCAGAAAAAGGCTGAACTGAGGGGCTGCATAAAGGCCCAGTACAAGACAAAAAAAATTTTTTTAAGACTAAGATTCATGCAAAGCTCTTGTGGAGTCTGAGGATAAAACTGGAAAATGAGCAGATCCCCTTTAAGATCACTAAAGGTCTCATCAATGATCTTTGCAAGTCTTTTGAAACACATTTACCATGCTTGTAACTGAATTAGGCAAGCAAGATAGTACCGAGATCCATTTGAGTACAAGAAAAACAATTTGAACTCTTAAACCAAGTCTTCTAACTGCTTATTTTTTCTGCACTACAACTACAGATCTGTGTACCTGCACAAGTGCTTGGCTGTGCATTAAGATGTGCACTGGTGGTGGGCATCTCCTCTGATGGGTTGTTTGCCACATCTTTTAGAAATTTAATGTTTTTGCCGCACACGCAACAAAAGCCTGGGGAAGCTGTCACAGCAGATCCACAGAACAGACAGTACATCTGTGGGGGGTAAAAAGAGGAGAGTTTGCAAGGTTAGTGAGGCTATGTCAGAGACAGTGGATAGTTAGTTTTCCTAAATATTTAAACAATATTATTATCTGATTACCGTCATCTCCTTGTGCTCTCACCGTTATTTACCTGTAATCGAGTTGTCATCTTCTCACGGCTTAACTTCTTTTTGCCCTCTGCACCTCTGCCTGTTACATTTCTTTTTACACACCTTCTCTGCTCTCCCTTTCACCTCTCTCCACCTTCCTCTTATTCAAAAGCCCGTCACTAATCAATAAAGTATCCAATCATATGTGGAGATGAGGTCGAAAATAAACTAACGTTAAATGCAATCAAATCTCGGGGGTGTCCCGGAAAGTAACGTTAGTTATAGTAACGTTAGCTAACATTACTCGTGTAGAACTCAAAGTCTCTGGCACGCTAACGTCAGCTGTGTAAATCAGCTTCACTTTCATTATACAGTAAAAGAGTGGGCCACATGTGAAAAACAAGAAAGAAAGAAAAATAAAAAAGAATACGTTCCTTTCTGTGTTTCCTGTCCCGGCTCCAACTTTCCTCCAAACATAAATTTCTTCTTCTCGCTCACATATGTTGATACGTCCCTTGCCTGGAGCACTTCCGTTGTATGAGTTGTTGGGAATAGAATGATTTTATGTGTTTTACTATAAGTTGTGTTTCACTATATAAGTTTTAGATGTGTGAACAATGAGAATACTGAGATGATTTCAGCTGATCTGAATGTGTTTGCTTTGCAGAAGTGGAAAAGTACAGGAGAGGAAGATACATGAAGTCTGAGGAGCACATACCGCAATGCTTAGATAATTAGTTTCATATATGGTAAAAAAATAGAAAGTGATGTACAGATAGTAAGGTACAGCACATGTAGGGAGTTGTGTTGTTCGCTTGTCTTTCAAAACAGGAACCACGCCCCCACCATCAGCGGGAATGAGTCAGATTAACAAGAGGCAGGGGCGTGGTGTGACGAAGGAGGAAGTGGAACCGCCAATGAGAAGAGGACAACGCCTCGCGTGCACAATGACTCGTGACGCTTAAATACACTGGGTCAGGAAGAGATAGTTAGTCAGACTTCGTGAAATGGCACGTTTTGTTGCTTGTCAGGGAAAGAAGTTGAGACCCAGAGCTCTGTAATTTTATTCCTTTACTGCTTAATAAACCACATTAACTGAGACCGAATATCTTCTCCTATTGTTTCATTAAAGAACACGCAGGACTGAGCTCACACATAGCACACTGGAGAGTAGGACGAGCCTCGAGTCCGACAGAGTGAATATGCAGCGTTTTCCTGTTGCAATTGTTTTCTCATATGCAGCGCGTTTCTCTATTTGCAGCGCGTTACTCTATTTGCAGCATTTTCCCTTTGTATTTGTTTTCTTAAATGCAGCGCGTTTCTCTATTTGCATCGCGTTTGTCCTTGTCGGCCACCGTAGTTTAGCTCTGCACTCTCCCTTCCTAGCCTTTGGAAAGGAGATTTTGAAGAGAGGTACACCTTCCTCCGTTTCGGCCTGTGGTCGGTCCGCATTTTCATTATAATGGATAGCAGCCAGGTAGAGTCTGGAAGTATAAGACAAAACATGTGTTAATATTGACAGATATTTTAGGCTACAATTCCCAAAAGTATTAAGTAAACAAACTTTCTTTTACCTGCACAGCATTCCAATAAAGGAAAAGACAACATTCTTTGGGGCAAAACGAAGGATGAGCCTCCAAAGATGAAGTTTGGTGGTGGGGGCTCAGTTTTGCAACATCCTTGAGCATTCTTTTGTTTGTCAGCAACTTCTTCAACTTGTAGAAAGCTGGAGTTGCTGCAAACAATAAGAAATGATCATATTAGAAAACAATACAGTACAAAATATTATAGCAATGATCTCTGTTGAATTTCTGAAAGTGACTAAATAACTATGTGTAGTTGTCTGTTTACTGTTTTGACATTTAGCCTGAATATTGGTAAAATACCTGCTTGGAGCCATTTATTCTTGTCAGTTGTCTTGCGGATCGCATGCTCGCACTTGGGGTAAAGAGGATCCTCATGTGTACAGACATCTCGCACATGGTTCAGGATCGCGGTCCACTTTGCAATTCTCTCTGGCCTGGAGGTTGAGCCAGCTGCAGTCCAGTATATGTGGTTGTTGATGCTTTTCATCCACTTCTTGAGTTTCTCACAGTCTTTCTGCTTACTGATCGCTTCCAGTTTCTTTAAAATTCCTACAATGAAAGCAAAATACATTCCACTTAGTAAAGATACTCATAAACTGAGTGATAACTCTATTGTAGCATTTCATAATCAATTTCAAAGCATTTGTTATTATTGACTCATAATGTCACAATTTCAAAGTAGGGATGTAACGATTACCGGTAAAATGGCAAACCGCAGTAAAATTCCCGACGGTTAGTATTACTGTTTCAAATTTTAATTATCATTAAATCCGTGTTTGATAACCGCGCTTTGAAAAACTCACGGTGATAATGCTCATTGCCTGGAAAAGCAGCAGCAGTCCCTCAGACACAGGCATGAATGTGCAGTTTGCAATGTTTGGCCTCTGATAACATGGCGGAAGGCACTGAAGGCACCCACATGGACCGTGCTCCGGAGATTTTTTCACCCCTCTAAAAGGACAAAGTCCATGACCACCACCCACAACTATACAGCGAGTGTACCTGTGCCTGGTTCACACTACACAACTTTTCTGCCCGTTCTGAAAGTCACTATGTCATATTACACGATTGTGGAGTCAAAAAATCGTGCCGTGACTTGGTCGACAGACATGACACACTACACGATGGTACTCACTAATTATCCACGGTTGTCATCGGGTTATTCTTGTCCTATTTTTATTACTTTTACTATTATTTGAGTCACTATGGTTCATGTGCCAGCCGAAATGTTGTTGTAGTCACCAAAAAAGTGCCAGCAGATGGCAGGAGCTACATTTGAAGTACCGTACGCAAACATTGAAGCTACTGAATCCTCCACAACAAGTTAATACAAATGTTTTACAATAAAAGCCTATTTAGAAAATGGAGGGATTCTCTCAGCCCAGCTTATAAGGGGCTTTTAATTTGAAACAAATCCAGGAAGTGTTGAGTTTGAAATGACAGCATGATGTATTAACTTTATAAAGACAATTTGTTTTTCAAAATAAAACTTGGTTAAATGATTTCAGTGTGTGTGTAAGTATTTCTTGAACATTTTGAGCACATTTCAACAATACAGCGATAATAATGATAACCGTGATAATTTTGGTCACAATAACCGTGATATGAAATTTTCATACGGTTACATCTCTATTTCAAAGCAAGGACAAGTAATTTCACGAAATGGGAGCTTTGCGCAACCTTCAACAAAATCTAACATCAGGTCCTTCTCACTATAAGGTTATCACAACTCATAGAAAAGGAAAAGGCTGGAGCAAAACTGACAGATTTTGTATGGTATAAAGTACAATGAACGTCAATCAGTTCCATATTGGCACTATGTTGTTGTGAAATCTGAAAATATACCTTGTGCCATGTGCCAGACATTGAAGTAATGGGTGATGTTTCCCTCCCTGAGGAACTTCTGTACTTGTGGATGACGGTCGGTGACATTGCAAGCAAGGGTGACGCCACGCGACTCCAGCAATGCTAGACTCCTCAGGAGTCAGGCCCTCTTTCTCCATGTGGTAGCTACCACCAACCTCGTTGCTCTGTCACCACAGAAAAACAACATATTAATAGAAAATGCATTATAGACTTTGATTTTCAAATTACAACCAATAAACCCTTTACAAAGTCAATTTTAACAACTCACCTGAACCAACTGAATGTCCACAACAGTGTTAGTATCGAGATCCATCATTGTATAACTCCCATACTTTGCAGAGTGACCTGTTAAAAATTGTGTTCAAATAGTGACATTAGTAATCACTATTCAATACTTTGGTATAATGTCTGGCATTTTATTTAAGTCACTCCTTTGAACTTCACACAATATCTAACCCCTGTATAAACTGCACTATTTCAGTAAAGCAACAATACCTGGAGAGTCAGCCCTCATGTCACCACCAAGTATCACTTTTTCCTCCTGACTTAGCCGCTGCAGATTCACATCCTGTGTGACTTTCCAGTGGTGAATAACTGCCCGTTCAATGAAAGCTCTGGCATGCCAGTGAAATGTTTCATACCGAAACAAGTGTAGCTTCATTGCCTTGAAGACCTGTTGGTGTGGGGGGATAAATGATACATGTAATTTGATCTAAATAGAAGTAAATCACAGTCAAAGTAACTACAGTTGCACATCATTTACCTTTTCGATTTTTAAGAAAGATGCACCACTCAGGTACACAGCGGCAGAAAGGTGGAGGTTTCCAGCTGGCATGCTCCCAAGGATAGGCTGGCTATTCCGGTGTCTTCTGAAGGCCAAAACACACCGGCGGCGTACGATGCGCGTCAAAACAGCCGCCCCCATTATTTTCTATTTACAAACCCACACTGGCGGCTGCTCGACACGCGTCGACGTGCTGCGCCATGGCACTTTACGCTATTGTCCTATTTTTCCAGCGCCACTGCCCTTGAAAAAGCGCTATTTTGTACTTCCCAGCCTAGCGGACTGGAGTGTGCAATAGAAATCTGGTTGACGCCCCACAGCGCGATGCCTTTTGTGTGTGTTGGAGGCGGCACTTGACTTGCATCAATGACGCCGCCGGTGTGTTTTGGCCTTAAATGTGCAATGGGGGCACTGCTGCTTCACAGACAGGAATGTCCCCAGCCTTTGGGTCCTCACATCACATGCCCGCGTGCAGACCGGACATACATTAAACAACTCCATGATGCAGTTCTCGTGCACTATGTATTTTTGGATGTTGTGTGTGGGAGTGGATGAATCTTCTCTATATCAAACCACAAAGAAAGGAACTGGACTGTACTTTAAAACATCACACTCTTCGCAGCTGGTTTATTAATCTTTATGCACATAAACAATCCTAAAAGTAATGCTATAAAAAACAACAGTCTTGCTGAGACTAATCCTTTATGTTAGAATGCCATACAATTTATAAAAATGATGAAAGTTCTGACGAGCCACACATACATCTTCACTCTCACACACAGATAATGAAACACATAATGAAAGCAAAGAAAAAAGCCAGAATACTTACTAACTACATCAAAAGTAAATGTACTGAAGGTGGATAGTACATACCTTCACTTCTAAAGTGGGGCTGCAGAGTCCTTAAGGATAGCTGTGTGCCTACAGTATCTGTTTCCAGTTGGTCTGTCTGGCAGTCAACATCCCTTGAGAGAGGCAGCTGAATGTAAGCACTTGATGTGCTGGCCCGTGTAGAAAAAAACGAGGTCAAACTAGTACTCAAATTATTACTTTGTATATCTTCGAAGTGCAAGTTGTAAGAAATAGAAGATAAACATGTTTAGTGAATTCATTAGGCCTATCACCACAGATACGGCTATTGTTGAGGTCAGTGCCTGCAGCCCCGTTGCTGTTTTACGCATCTCGAATTTTGCCCATTGTCATCCGATCACCCTGGTTTGCAGAGGTGCACACTCATAGTCATTTCAATGAGGGGAAAGGCGCGCCATAACACCAACAGCAGGACGGCTATCCAAATAACAAAGAAGTGTACAATGCTCGCGTTACAGTAAATGAGCTCCGGAAGTCACGTGACTCGGTTCCTTTACACCGCCATGTTGGCAGTAAAGTCTTGAGTGAAAATGAATGGCACAACCTGATCCAGAGAGGAAACACCATCACATGGAGCCGTCCGCCCCTGGCAACCCAGCCATCCTCCACTCCACCAGGGGAGAGCGGACCCCAAGCCAGCGCCACAGAACCAGCGGCTGCCCCGCTGGTTATACCTCCGACCGTGGCAGCTGTCACACAAACCGCTGCTGAAAATTATACATTTTGATACAGGTAGGCTATACATATTGCAAAACTCTGTAAAAGTACACCAAAGC
>NC_065529.1:1884929-1923995 GCF_006386435.1 Epinephelus moara
TATTTTAAGAAAAAAAGCAAGGATGTTGGCTAATCGTAGTTATTTTAGATAGTACTCTAAAAACGGCGTTTTTGGGACAGTAGGTTTTTTGCGGCTTGTTGTAAAATAGAGTCGTAAAAAGATACATCTACTGAATATATCAAATGTCTAGTAAGTTATTTACTATTGTGTGGGTGTTTTTGTATGAGTGCGACTGTGTGAATGGAAACAAACTCTCCTACACCCAATCCGAACTTCGGGCTTTAGGTTTTACGAGTCAGACAGTGATTACGAGCGAGTTTCAGCGGTCGCACAATATCCCAGAGGAAACAGCCAGAACACCGGGCTCTCCCTGGCTTGTTATCGGGCCGACGAGAAGGCATCGCCGGCGGAGACACCGCAAACAGAACAGGGGCTGCAGAGCGGGACTGCTAGCCAGGTTAGCGCGGCAGCCGCACAAACCACCGATCCCAAGCATCTTCCAATCATCTGTGTATCTACACACACAACAACTGGTGCACAAACGGCAGAATTATTCACACCCACTGCTGCCCGGACTTGGAGGCTATCTCAGTTGTGTGCAGGCCCTTCTATCTGCCTAGAGAGCTAACGGTGGTAGTCATAACAGCTGTTTACATCCCACCCGATGCTAACGCTAGCATAGCCCTCTCGCTCCTGCATGACATCATCACCAGGCAGATGCGGGATCACCCAGATGGAGCTTTCATTGTAGCTGGAGATTTTAATAGAGCCTGTCTAAGATCTGTGTTACCCAGATTTGTACAATATGTGCATTGACCCACCAGAGGGGAAAACACGTTAGACAAGGTCTACTCCAACCTGAAACAGGCATATAAAACTGTACCCCTCCCCCATCTGGACATGTCTGACTACCTCTCCCTGCTCCTTGTCCCTGCCTACATCCCCTTCAGGAAGAAAGCTAAGCCAGAGACAAAGACAGTACTAACCTGGCCTGAGGGAGCTCTCGACCAGCTACAGGATTGCTTCCTGAACACAGACTGTTAGATTTTTGAACACCCAGAGCTTCAGGTACACACTGACACTGTACTATCATATATTAACCCTTAGATGCATAAGTGGGGTCAAAAATGACCCCAGGGGTTGTTTTTCTTCAATATCTATGGAATTAAAAGTTTTTATCATTTCATATTTCAGGTATTCCTCATAAAACATGTTTTTGACACGAGGCTATTTGCATTAAAAAAAAATGTATATACATTTTAAGAAATTGTTGTTTTTGTGTCACTACCCCACTCTTCCATAAGTGGGGTCAAAAATGACCCCAAGCATTTCCTATGGAATATCAAGGGTTAGACCTAGGAATCTTTGATTCTTATCAACTGTGACTGTAAGGGTATACATTTACCGTCGCACTTACACATCTAATGCCAGCAGTCTCACCACCCAGGAGGATTTTTATACAGCAACATACATCTAAGTATTATATTCGTTTTATATCTTGGAATACATATGACGTTATAAAATATGAACTTATTTTCCACATCCATAACTTTTGTGTGATAAAGTATAATATTTTTGTCATCAAATCAGCCTACTTTGTAGTTAGCTAACATTAGCTAACTAAGCTAGCTAGTGTTAGCTAACTACAATGTAGGTACTAGATAGCTAACTACTATGTAATGTTAGTACTGTAAACCCTGGATGACTCCTGCTGTTAGGGCTCTGCTGAGGGCCAGAAATGCGGCCTTCAAGTCTGGTGACAGAGCTCTGTACAGCGCGGCAAGATCTGATCTCAGGAGAGGTATCAAAGCAGCCAAAGAGGAGTACAGGAGGAAAGTGGAGTCACATCTAGAGGACAACGACTCAAGGCGGGTGTGGCAAGGCATCCAGCAGCTGACAAACTATAAAGGCAGCTTACCAGCTGCAGCCGCCAGCACGGATGCCTCGCTAGCAGAAGAACTAAACCACTTCTTCGCTCGTTTCGAGGCGTCCGGTTCCACAACTCCGCTGATGCCCCAACCACAACCCTCCAGTCCCCATACTCTCACCCTCCAGGTCCATCAGGTGAGGCGTGTTCTGCTGGGGATTAACCCAAGGAAAGCTGCTGGACCGGACGGAGTACTGGGCAAAGTGCTCCATTCTTGTGCTGACCAGCTGGCAGGAGTCCTGACAGGGATTTTTAACACCTCCCTGTCTCTAGCTGAAGTCCCGCCCTGTCTAAAGGCAGCCACCATCATCCCGGTGCCGAAGAAAACAACCATCATGGACCTCAATGACTACAGACCGGTAGCACTGACATCTGTAGTAATGAAGTGCTTTGAGAAGCTCATCCTTCAACACCTCAAAGCCAGTCTCCCCAGGAACTTTGACCCTCACCAGTTCGCCTACAGGGCAAACTGCTCAACAGAGGATGCCATCGCCACAGCTCTGCACACAGCTCTGAGCCATTTGGAGCTCCCAGGGACCTATGTCAGGATGTTGTTTGTCGATTACAGCTCGGCTTTCAACACCATCATCCGTGATATACTAGTGGAGAAGCTGGCAAACCTGGACTTCCCCCCCCCCCATCTGCTCCTGGATTAAGAACTTTCTTACCAACCGTCCACAGGTCGTCAAGGTGGGTCAGCTCTACTCCTCCACTCTGATGCTCAGCACGGGCTCCCCCCAGGGCTGTGTACTGAGCCCCCTCCTGTACACCCTTTACACTTCTGACTGCACTCCCATCCACCCCTCAAATACCATCATAAAGTTCGCTGACGATACCACTGTGGTTGGCTTGATCACGGCGGGGGGGGGGGACGAGTCAGCGTACAGAGAGGAAATACGGGAGCTGTCAGAGTGGTGCACAAAAAACAACTTGGAGCTGAACACCACAAAGACCAAAGAAATGGTCCTTGACTTCAGGAAGCAGAGAGGGGACCATGCTACACTCACCATCTATGGAGAGTGTGTGGAGAGAGTGGCCTGGGGTCACACATCTCAGAGGACCTCAGCTGGATGATCAACACATCAGCACTGATTAAGAAGGCCCAGCAGAGACTCCACTTTCTGCGAGTGCTACGGAGGCACCACCTAGAGGAGAAACTGCTGGTGTCCTTCTATAAGGCCACCATAGAGTCAGTGCTGATGTACTGTGTGTCTGCATGGTTTGCTGCCTGCTCAGCTGCAGACAGGAAGGCTCTGCAGAGGGTAACCAGAACGGCGGAAAAGATCATCGGTTGCCCTCTGCCCCCCCTAATGGACATTGCCCGCTCCCGCTGTCTTAGCAGAGCACAGAGGATCTCTGCAGACCCCTCCCACCCTGGTCAGAGTCTGTTCAAACTGCTGCCATCAGGAAGGCGGTTCAGGTCCCTGAAATCCAGGACCAACAGACTTAAAGACAGTTTTTGTCCTTGGGCCATTAGAACCCTCAACTCCTCACTCTAACCACCTATATTTATTTGACTCCTTTAATCTTTTTATTTGACTCCTTTATTACTATGCCATTCTTTTATACTACTTAATTTTTTTTACATATTCTATCCTTTTTTTCTACTTGACAATGCACTGTACTGAGGAAGCTGCTACAATTTAGTCATGCACCAGTATGATGACAATAAAGGAAATTCTGATTCTGATTCTAAAGCTGAACTAGTAATGACACTACACCTAGATGAAATATGTTAAGAAAAAGTAGGCATGATGGTTAATTTCAGATATTTTAGCAAGTTCTCTAGAAACTGCGTTTTTGGGACTGAATATTTGAATAGGCTATAACAAATATCTAGTACAGCCGAACTATCACGTTATTATCATAATTATTATTATATCAAGAACACTTCCGCGTTTTCGTGTGTATACAGGAATGTTAAAGATATCATTGAGGAAAACGAGGTTGACGTGACGTAATTGAATCAGGGAATCCGTGTGTCCACCACGGGAGAGGATCCCAATTGACTTTACATTGGCATTGTTTTCATGGTGGCAGCACGTAATTTCAACCCATTACGTGCTGCCACCACGGAATGCGGTGTTAAGAGGTCGTGGTCATTTCACGTATTTCTGTGAGATCAGGTTGGAATGGCACCAGTGCTGATTTCAGGTCGTCAGAGTTCACTTCGCACTTTAAAGCCCAGGAAATTGAGCGATATATCACAAAACTTGACCGGTTAATCATAGCTGACCCTTACAATGCCCCTGGGGTTTCTCAGGAGTATTGAGACAGCCAGAGCGGACAATTTTCTAATACTGCAGTATCCCGACATCTACAATTACTTGATCAATCTCTCGCCATAATTCAAAGGTCAAACATCGGATTCTGTACTTGACATGAAGTGATCACTACGCAAGCGGAATCTGTTGCCTGTGGGCTCCGACCGCTCAGTTTTCTTCTGCTTGCTTCATGCATGTTATGGCAGTAATCCACTTCCGCCGTCTTTCAGGTTCACTTTTATATGAGTACAGCCCGAAGAAGAGGCGAATTAGCTGTTAGCTTGCCTATGCTTGGCAGTCAGTTGAACAGTGCACTTTCCTGCCAATATGGCATTGTTTTCATTTTGACTGTTACATGCCACGATTGCATGATGTCAGCTACCGGAGCTCTATTCACACATACCTAATGCTATCTACCTTTACATTAACGATAGTAACTGAGCTGTTAGCTGTTATCTGCAGAGCTAATGTTAGAGGCACATTTTTAGGGTAACAAGCTAGGTAACACTATACAGTAAAGCAACAAAATGATATAGCGTTAGCTGACTTACTTGTCCGAGGTTTGTAGCTGAGCCAAGGAGAGTTGGTACTGATCCAGACTTAATTATCAGACGTTCAGCAAGGTCAGCTCTTTACTGGCCCAAGTTGAGGAAACAGTCGTCTGTGAAATGTTTGGTGCACACATACAAAACTTTGGGAAGTTGTATCGGCGCATTTCCAGAAAAAATAAAATCAATCCACTGGGTCTTCAGAGGCTCGGATGAAGCAAGTAAAAATAAACTATTGTGTTCATGTGTACATGCAACCACAGAGTAACTGCCGTGCTCCGCTCATTTGCCAGCCATGACGTCTCGATATGCTCAGCGAGGAAATAACAATATGGCGCTCAGACGGGTGTAGTTCATTTTCTCAACGGAGGGCGAAGCAGAAAAAGGGGAGGTAACCTTTCCCCATATGACGACATACAGGAAAGTTTCCAGATTGGCCTGTCTGAGCTTACATTTTCTGAAAGGCGGAGAATGATCTGCAGGGGATGGTTTACATCTATCGCCATTTCTAGCCACTGGGGGACCATAGGCAGGCTAGGGGAACTCATATTAATGTTAAAAAACATAAAGTGAAATTTTCATGCCGTGGGACCTTTAAGGGAATTTTTTTCAAATTTGACTCAAACGTTGACTTGGACTGAAGAATAAAGTGATTAGAATTTGATGGTGTAAGGCCATAACTCAAGTATTCTTACACTATGACAAAACACAAATGTCTAATTACTATCTTACTATACTAGTGCAGTGCCCATAGTAAGCATATATATTTTGGTAAGGAGGCGTCAGTTGAAAGAAGATAGGCTACATGTGTCTGTGATTGATATGGATACAGATTGAGGTGTATATGTTCAATCAGTTGTTGTTTATGAAGTTGTTGTAATGTCTTGTGTTTGGCTTTTAGCAATGACACTGTAGGGAGTTGAACCCCATTTCACTAATGTGAAAGTACCACTACCAGTATCTTTTTGCTTTGTGATTGCGAAAAGTATAAAAACAAATGGGACACTTGTCAACTGAGTGAACAGATATTGTGTGGAAATGTAAGGGAAGGTATTTCCAAAGATGAAATTAATTAAAGTAACCAGTGAAAAAGGTGAAATTTAGAGGACAACTCAGGCCTATGTTCTAAACTTGTAAGAGCCGTGAAGTGCAATGTACTTTCTGCAACCAGCACGAAGCTATCGTTAAAGCAGGTGAAGTTAGTGGACAGTTAGGTTCGGATGACTGACGCTAAAAGCTTTAACGCAGGTTCCAATGACTGAAGCTAATGCTACGCGAATGACGGCAAAGCTAAGCCAACACGGGTTCCGATGACGGAAGCTAATGCTATGCCAGTGTGGGCAAGCGCCTCGTTCCTGACCGCATCACTGTCGTGACAATAATGAAGGTAAAGCACACCCTCTCGTGTAATAATGCGATTATACAACAACCACCAATAAAAATAAAATATATTATCAAAATGTATCCGTAATGTGGAACAATACGCTCTCAAAGTTTAGTTTTTTGCTTGTGTTTGTCCCCGTTTCAATGGAATTACATGACGTCTGGCGTTAACTAGTCCCTGTCAGCTGCAGCCAACTTCAGCTTATGCTTTCAAGACATCGCAATTTCCCAAAACTGAATAAATACCACACATAGCAACACACAACTGCTTTGCTAGCTCAATCATGTTGTAACTAAGATATCCGCTAGAAAAAATAATTTTTTCATGGACTGATATGGTTATTACATCTGCCGACTTTACAGTCATTTTAAGCTAGTAACGTTACGGTAGCAGGTGCCGTGTCAACGGCTCACCAACACAGCTGATCTTTATCTACAATGATTAACCGTTATACTGCTTTCATTAATCAGCAATTTGATAGTTTATATGATCCATTTTTAGGCGTCTCTTACATCTAAATATTTATTACTTCTGCTTATTCTGCATAGGCTACAATAGCTATATTAATCTTACTGTTCTTCTACTGTACTGATATAGGCTACCACAAGGTGAAAATATTAGCCAGGTAACATCCAGACTGTTAAACCACATAACACTTTTATTTTCTACTTTATTATGTACACACATCTCATTCCTGTATGCAACGTCACTATTTTATCTTATGTCTTTCGTATTTGTGGTCGTACATGTGTGTTGTCCTGGATCATATTTACACACCATTCAGTGTCCAGTAACTCATCAAGGAGGGGTTATTTGTAGAAATTGAACTGCAGACTGCCATTAAAAGAACAGTTGGTGAAACAGTTATCCATAAAGTCCATACTGGATCTCAGCCGTTTCGCAGGTGATGCTGCAGAGGTGTTTGAGGGGCTGGTCTCCGCCGGCCTGACGTTTCCACGGCTGGTGCACAGCATATTGCTCCATTGTTTTCTATTATGTAGAGAAGGTGCCCAGTAGCTGTGTAACGAACTGTCCGACTTGTGTCTGCTAACGGCCATTGTTTCTCTCGTTTCCAGTCCGCACTCGGCCAGTTTCTGGATGGTAGTGCTCCTGATGCTGTGATTTGTGTAAATCACTGATGTGCCTGCATCTTTAGAGATGCGCGATAGCATGAAGCCTAGGTAATTTACACCCATCGGTTCCAAAGAGTACCACACCTCCCCTAACTTTTCTCCTCTTTTTGGATGGAGGTAAAAAAGCTTTAGCCTCTTTTGGGATTTTAGACAGGTACTTTTCAAATGATGAAACCGGGCACAATTCACTCCCTGGATCTTCAAACATAAAGCCCCGTGTGCTTTGACGATCTCTGTCATGATGTTCTTTGTGGTTTTTTGTATCCTCATTGAAGGTAAGCATCACATATTTGTTGCCTTAAGACAGAAATAAAACAGTAATCAGACACATTTAACCATGTTTCTTCTTAATGGAGTGTTATTATTTTGATATCATTGTGCTATTAATGGCACTTTGCAAGTCCTTTAGCCTATTTGATTAACCCACCTGTTGAATCTCGTTTTATTGCAAAAGACTGTGGTGTAAGTTTTCGCAGACACTCTTTTCCTCTCCTCCCAAAATGTAACTGGATGTCGAACCAGACTTTGTGTACCAAGCCCCGTGGTGTGTTTGGGTTCATTGCTTCCGAGTTCCTCAATATTATCAAGTCCTCTTCAGTGATGGCGGCATGATGTTGAGTTTTGTCGTGGCCTGCTTTCCTGAGAAACTTTACGAGCCCACTAAATACATTGTTTGACGTAGTGAACTCACTGTCTTTCATGATAGACCATGCGCGACTAAGAGGAGGGTCGTTAATAAAGCGGTTAATGCCAGCTCTCAATCCGACGTAGCTACTAATGGAGTAATACTGACCCTGGTTATTTCTAACCGAACCATAAAATTCACGGAGAATCTTGTTGAGATCTTCTTTTGTCATAGTTGCAAAATCCACAGCTTGTTTCCTGCTTTATAATAGTCCTGGAAACATTTGACAGCCCAAGATGTTGATCTGAATGTACTCTCTTCATTCCTCGACTTCTCTAACTGATTGAGCTCCTCGCCCGACAAAGCAGCAAATCTCTCGTTTCTTGGTGTTATGTTCTTCTTTTCATCTTCTTCCAGCCATTCCTCAAAACTAAGTCCGCCATATAGATCAAAATTAACAGCAAAATTATCCATTTTGTGTCAGGTCAATACAGCCGTTTTAGTTCTATTGTTAGCTAGCTGTGTTTCTTGCTAGCTGCTCCTGCGTAGTTTAAAATAAAGGCGGAGCGATATTTTCTGTGATGAGACATTTTTCATTTGAGCACGGCTAGCTGTGCTGTGATGCTCATTTGAGCACAGTCTTGTCTGATTGACCAATCAGATTTCTCGGTCGGATCTACGTGTTGTATAATGCGAGTTACCTGGCAATGCCGCACCATGATCGTGATTATTGGAGTGTGCGTGGGTGTGCATATCCATGAGTGTCCATTATCTTCCTATCATCTTCCTCCTCTTCTGGTGAGAACAGAGAACGCGAAACCCTGTGAGAGAGTGACAGGAGGGGACAGACACACACACACAGACAGAACAGACACACAGACAGAGAAACCGTGCTTTTATAGAGAGGTAATGACGAAAACTCTGTCTGTGGGTGTGTGTGGTTGTGTCTGTTCCACGTTTTTCTCCTCACTGACTTGGTCAATCCATTAAAATTTGGCACAGTCGTAGAGGGTAATGGGAGGATGCGAATAAAGCAATATTACATCAATTGGCCAAAGGGGGGCGCTATAACAACCGATTGAAATTGCAAACTTTGAATGGGCATGTCTCATGCCCCGTATGTCGTAGAGACATGAAACTTTGCACAGAGGTGCCTCTCTTCATGAGGAACAAATATGCCTCAAGGGGGCATTTGATTACATACTCAATTAGTGACACTAAACTTGGGTGTCTACATTGAAAATGTGTTGATTGTAGTGATCTTCTGTGCTGCCAGGGGCAAGATGTGTGTGAAGCATCCATGTTTTCAACGTTTTCACAGACCTGGATGTAAACTTTAAGAGAAACTTGACTGGTGCGCGGAGGCACACAACCGTGGGGCGGTAACTCTAGTTTCACTCACCCCACCAGAGTTCAATTTCCTGTGCAGTTAAGTATCACTACAGATCCCAGTTGTAGCATTGTTCCAGATGGTTCAGAGATTAGGTTTGAGTGTGTTTTCTTTCTTCCCTGGAAATGGCCCTCCTGTCTGTACAGATATGTGCTGGATCAGTCTCTTTAATGTCATAACTATTATTATGTTTTTGTTCAGGTAAGCCCACCACGCAGCACCCGGTTAGTCTTCCCTCCTCCTCCTCCTCTCTCTGTCTCTATATTGTGCAGGAGCCAATCAATCATGAATTTGACTCTGGCAGATAGTGGGAGTTCTCACTGTTGAAATAGACTCTTTGGACCAAGGCTAGGAACTGCTGAGAAATGTGAGGGTGTTTGCAGGGTGAGCTGCACTTCTGGCCAGCAGCAGCAACAGCAGCAGCAGTGACATTGATCCCCCTGCATTCTCTTCATCAGCCCCGACCAGATGACATAGAAACTGCTCCACATCAAAAGAGCAAGATGAAATCAAATCCCACAATGTGTTGCTTACTGGACTTTTAACAAATGTGCAGCTGCTGCTACTGACACAATATGTTCACCACCCAAGCTGCTGCCCAAATAAATCACTTTTCATCACATTAACGTGAATAAACCACCTAAAATAGTTATTTTTTCCCTTTCAGGACTGCAGTTTATTCCACTTGTGTACAGTTATTACCTCAACTCTGACAATTAAGGCAATAGCTGGCAGAAGGGATTATTAGTGGAGGTGCTCACTTCCTTGTGAACTTTTGTTCTCTTTTCTGGTCTCAGTTTTTTTACATGGCTGGAATAGAAAAACCTATTTTCTCTTTGCTGTCTGAAACATCAATTCATTCTTACTTCTTCTCTTGTTATGAGTGCAGTCTTTTATGGCTATGGTTTAAACAACTGTTAAAGAAAATTTAGGAAAAAAAAATTAAATGCATTTTTTCCCCTGACAGTGCAATGCTGACAACAGGGACAAAGCACCACCCAAACTGGCATGTGTCTATGTTGTAACTGATCTCATTTTATTTATGCATCAATGAGTCGTTCATGGCGATGGTTTTTGTTAAAGGTGGGTATAGAGAGCTACCCTAAGCATCACCTGCTGAAAGAAATTTGTAATTTGAGATTAGAGGCCATCTGTCAGGGTAGATGGTGAAATGTAATCCCAGAGTATTCACTTACTCACTTTCAGCACTGCTCATATTGGATTTTTCTGGGGGCATGACGTGTTATTTTCAGTGATGTTGGGGGACAGCCAAAGATTAAAAAAAAAAAACACACTAATGGTCGGTGATAAGTAGTGTTTAACTTTTGATTGAACACTAAATTAAAACCCTCGCCGCATACTTCAGCACAATCAAACAGATGCGCAACTCAGAGCATCAGAAGTATCTCTGACACCAGACTCAGAGCGGACCGGTGGAACTGAAAAAGCATATTTTACATCAATAAAATCTATTTTATCATTATTTTGAGTCACATTGTTGAAAGAATTTAGTTGTCTGTGTCCAAGCAGGATAATAGCAGGTCTCCATTGTGCGTCGGGCTTTCTATTTCCTTGTCGGAGATATTTTCTTTTTTAATTACATGATATATAGACTATTCTCTCTTAACTCACCAGTAAAAAATACCTTTATCCATTTCAAATAACCGGTGGCAATAATATCCCCGTTCTCTGATTTACTGTGAAACATTTTCCCAAATTTGTTGTTGACTTGTGATATGCCAATTGCTTTTGGCAAATCTGGCACACTGCTTTCTGGGGGTTGTCGGGGCATATTTTAAAGTGCAACCACACATCTGATGACCTCTTGGACCTGTCTGCCAGCTCTGAGTGCGCTCATTGTCAGTATCGGACTGGTGGGGGTTAGTGTTGTGTTTAAGGCCTCCCCCATAAAACGAAAAAAAAAGCACAGAAGCTTCGATTTTTTTTTTTCACAATCGAATCCCGTGCCATTGAACGAAGCTTCGAAGGGTTTTGGGTCCGCCCTAATTATTAGCTGCATCCCTGCCGGCTCTTCCCATGAGAGGAATTGGCTGGAGATCAAGTGATCCTGAACTCTGTCACATTGCAAGTTTTAAAGTTGATGAATGTGAATGGGTGTGTGTGATACAACTCATCCTACACAAAACTCTACCTATTCTAAAAACACAAACAGTAAGGCAAGGAAGTGATCAACTTGTTTCCACGGTTACACCTGCTTATAACTGACAACATCAGCAGTGGCTGCCTCAATTTAAGACATTTATTAAAGGTCCAGTGTGCAGGTTTTGGGAGATGTATTGGCATAATTTGAATATTATATTTATAATACATTCTCAAAAGACAAAATACTTTTCTGATATTATTTCGAGAAATTGTCACAATCCTCGTGCTCTATTCAGCACTATCAACAACATCCTTAATTACCCACCAAAGCAGTTCCAGTGCTGATTCGGGGCCAGTGCTTAAAGGGAAATTTCGGTTTATTTCAACCTGTCTCCTATCGTCCTAAATTTGTTTCAAGTGACTAGTGACATAAAAATAATAGTTAGCATGTTAGCCGTTAGCCTAGATACAGCCGGGGCGCATAGTAGCATCAGACCTGTTAAAACGTAAGTGAAAGGGCATAATTCAAGTGCAAAGTTAGTCCACTAAACAAGCTTTTTTTCCACAAAGACCGCCTCATATCGTTAGGATAAATATATCATATAGAAAACGACATGTAAACGTGTTGTCTTACCTTACCGGTGTGGTGCCATGTTTGTTTATCATTTAGCTCTGCTTTCCAAAGCGCGGCCGAAATATCGCGAGAACAAGCAGCGATCTCATACAGTGCCTGAAATCTCATGAGCTCTAGATAAAGCCCAGCTGGATACTACTCCAGGTGGAGGTGTCTCGTCCTCGGTCACATCCAGACCTTGAAAATAAGGCTGCAACCGGTCCCATTCCTTGCAACAGAGGCATTCCTCTTCTGTGGGCATTGGGGCACAGCATTCACAGGTACACCACCCATCTCCAGAGCTACACAGCCTTGCAGCAGCCATTCCTCCTCTCTCGTCCTCTACCTGTTGCGCCTCTCTCTCTCTCCTCCTCCGTTCTTCAATTTCACGAAGCTCTTCGCCAGTGTATTCTGGCTCAAATAAATAAGGGTGGTCATCAAACTCTTCAAAATCAAATTCCTCCTCCACAAAATCGAAGTCTAGCAAAAAGTCAGCCATTATTCTATAAATCTTTCATAAAATAAATGAATTAACTTTTCAGGCTACTGTCCGGTTCTGCCTTCCAGCTGTTGCTGCTTGTTCTCGCGAGATTTCAGGCACAGTATGAGATCGCTGCTTGTTCTCGCAATATTTCAGCCATGCTTTGGAAAGCAGAGCTAAATGGTAAACAAACATGGCACCACACCGGTAAGGTAAGACAACACGTTTACATTTCGTTTTCTATATGTTCTCTGACATTTATCCTAACGATATGAGGCGGTCTTTGTGGAAAAAAACCTTGTTTAGTGGACTAACTTTGCATTTGAATTATGCCCTTTCACTTACGTTTTAACAGGTCTGACGCTACCATGCGCCCCGGTTGTATCTAGGCTAACGGCTAACATGCTAACTATTATTTTTATGTCACTAGTCACTTGAAACAAATTTAGGACGATAGGAGACAGGTTGAAATAAACCGAAATTTCCCTTTAATTTGGAACCGGTTTTCCTGTTTCGACCGACAAAAGAACTGGCTCTGGGCCAGAAAAACTGGTTCCAGAGTGGCACCAGTTCTTTGCTGGACTAGAAGAACGAACCACATACGTCACGGGGAAGGGGGCGGGGTTATTGAGCCGCTCAGCCACTGCAATGCTGGAGGCGATGGTGGACGAAAGCCTTACGCTGCCGCAAACTGACCCCGGTAAGTTTCTTTTCGAACATTTTCACCTTGCACGTAGTTGTTTAGTTTTACCAGTTTCTTCAGATAACAGCTGTGTCCCAATTTAGGCCCGCATCCCTCAGAGGATGCGGCCCTAAATTGGGACACAGCTATTGTTTGTGATGTCTGCTTGGCTTGTTAACTGATCAACAGGTTAGCCTTGCTAACATTAGCTAACGTTAGCAAGTTACTTATCCATGGGCTCACCTACCAGCCCCACTTTCAGTTGGCTAAACATTGTATAATGTGTAGTGGACAAGTCACTGTTTAAAGCGTTGTTTTTCATGTGGTCTACAGAGTTATCTGCCATCGAACAAGACGATGCTAACTTGGAGCTAACGTCACTACTCCACTGCAGCTTGCCAACATCATCCAGCACCTCAGGTCAAAGCCACCAGACCAGACCAGGTAAGAGTTGTTGTGCTGTTTATCCAGTAGTTTGTCTCACGAGACACTATGCAAACATGGAGATATACCTAAAAGAATGTCTTGATAATATAAATGTGTGCTGTGATAAATGAACAATCATTCATACACAATCCCCTACCACCCATGACTGCTGCCATTGAACCAGGGCAGCTACATACTCCTATCAGCAATACTATGCACAATTGTCACTGTTACTTTTATACCCACATCCTCATTTCCATATGGTGTGAGGTCTGTATACTGTGTCGTAAAACTAGTGCTGATTGTTGAGCTGATGTGTTGGGATTCACAGGATGGATCACAGATGATTTATCATTTGGTAAAATCCAAACTGGAGATTTAAAGGCTTTTTCCTCTGCATGCTCCTTGTTCTCCGAACAAAGAGAGCTACGTATGTGACACCCATCTCCACAGGAGATCTCCCCTCACACCTCAGTGAGACACAAGTTTAACAACTTGATTGGACAGGACTTTTACAGTGACATGTGACTCTGTGATGTCACAGGCATCTGTACACGGTCTGCTCCCTCCAAGCCTTCTCTCTCTCTTGCTCTCCAGCTGTTGAACAGCTAACACCTCTTTCCGGCTGGGCCTGGAACAGCTGAGGCCCAGACACCTGCTCCATAGCCCAAACCACTAAAGGGATGGCAATTGATCATGGACTCTCTTGCAAACACAAGGTTTGCAACTAGCTTTCCAGCAACATAGAACTAAGTGAGTTAGCACCCAGTGTCTAACTCTGCTAAACCCTGAGCGACCAACTTCCTCTGAGTTTCACCTTTGGAACAAAGGACCCAACAAAGACTGCACCTGGAACCATCTTCCCAGCCTTCTTCTGCCAGCTAACAAAGCAGCACACCACCAAGTGACTCTTTCTCCCATCCATTCAAGGATCGGTAACGTAACAACTGGGCATAGCTTATCACAGCTTTACAGGCTAAGCAAGACTGTTTAACTTGTTGTATGTGATTTGATGCTGTTCATTAAGTTATTGTTGTGATTGTTTGCAGTTAGATCATTGATTAGTTGGCTTCGCCAAAGCTAAGTGTTTAGTTTGCTAATACTGTTCACAAACAGATTCTTGCACCCAACTAAACAATCTCGGCACTAATCCAGAGTGTTTGCAACATACGTCACATTGACACAGACTCATTTACAAATAGGCTTTCACCAGAGCTACACCCAAACAGGCATCTCAGAGTTCCCGCTTCTTGTCCTTTGTCTTTGTCCTGACCACACGGTCAGACAGACACCTCCCCCAACCTGAAGCAAGCCTTGATTCCGCCATTTTGGTAGTTCTCTGTTGTCAGCCATTTTGTTTTGTAGGCCAAATGGCTCCTTAGTCACCACACCCGCCTTTGTCTTTCTCTTTTCTCTCTCTCTCACACACACACACACACACACACACACACACACACACACACACACACACACACACACACACACACACATACACACCAAGCTTGTTAGTTAGAATTTGTGTGTTTTGTTTTGCTTTGCTAGTTTGTGAATAAATATAATTCTTTGGAATCATACCTGCTGTCTGTTTAATGTTGCACAAGACTGAATGAATGACCTCTGCTGCGTCAAGAACTACGAAATCCTTCAGGCATTACCGTTAATTTTGGTTGTTGTCATTAATTTAATTATTAATCAAAGTCCAAATTAATAATTTAACCTATTTTATGAGACTGATATCTTTAACTGGCTATCATTTTTCCCTTTACGGGAATGGTGCCCCACGAGGTGATTTAATGTTAATTAAGTCACATTATTTAACATAATTATTAATTATTATGAATAATTATTAATTATTTCCGATAGCCAATTAAATCCCAACATATTTGGTGCCCCTTGGTGAGACCTAATATGTTGATCCCAACATATTTGGTGCCTCCGTGTGAAGCCTAATGTGTTGACCCCAACATTTTTGGTGCCCTGTGTGAGGCGTAGTACTGTTGACATTCATTCACATTTGTGCAATATTAATATCAGCATACATTTTTGGTTCACACCAAAATATCTTTGATTCCATTCTTGGACTACCCAAAAGTCTTTACGTTCACCACTAGTCTACTACAGCAGTGGACATTCAGCTGTACTTACAAACAAGTACATTGTGGTGAGAATTATTTTATTCACAAAGACAAAGCAATTTGAAAGACATTGTATAACTGATCACCGCTATCTTAAGCCTCATAGTGTTACACTAGAGTTGCCATTGCTGCGAGCTTTTCAAGTTGACCTACCCTGTAGAAACTTGTAAGATTGTGGTTCAGCATTTGAATACTGCGTATTCAGTGCTGTCTGGTCAAGCTGTCAAACTTTGCAGTTGATTCTATTGTTCCTATTTTCTTATCACAGCGTGCCACCGGCCCTGTGACACAGAGAGTTTACGTGAGAACTGGCTGTTACTGCCAAGCATTTCAGCCTAAGTAAAAGGTAGAGCAAAAGCGCCACAGTGTGCTACTAGCCCTGTGAAGTTTGTACCTCTGTGTTACAATCCAAGTTCCAGCTTGAGTTAACAAAGAAACAACTCTCTAACTGATACTGCCACGCATTTTAGTTAGTGCATGTTGTTATCTTTGCAGGCAAATTTACTGTCGTAAATTCCTGTGCTTTATCTTTCATGCCTGTTTGTGTTGTAGCTACCCCTCCCCCAAAGGACGCTACCCCCACACTGAAGGCCAGCACATTCTTTTGTTAGGCTAGTGTACATCACAAGTTACACTCAAAGGTGTCTGCCAAGCAACACCACAGCCAACTTAACATTTGACTTGTACTAAGACAACTTGTTTTAGCCTTACCCTCCTTTTAAGACCTAACAATGGCGAACCCCTGTTTAGAACAGTTTATCTCTTCCATTGCACAGAGCCTAAACTCTGGCTGTCCAGAACTCATCAGCAGATTAAGTCTCGGTGAATGCACTGAAGAGATAAACTCTCTGCTCAGCGACAACTGTGATGCGCAGACGGCATCCAGTAGTACATTGTTAAAATGCTTGCTTCTGATCTTTCACAGGCAAACCACCCTTGCCTTTCAGAGCAAATCAGCCTTAGAAAAGGAGGTAGAAAGTCTAAAAGCACAAAATGCTTCCCTCCTCCATGAAGCACAGATGGCTAACAAGAAAGCCATGCGCTATTTAGATGATTTGCATTCAGCAGAATTAGACCTCTGCTCACATAAAGAAGAACTGTTTAGGCTTAGATCAGAACATCTAGCCCCAGCACAGTCTTACAGCCAGAGTGATTCCGGCTTCTCTGATTCACACTCTTCCCTTAATGAGTTAGCACCTCCTCAGCTCAGTAAGTGGAAATCTTTCCCACCAGACCCTAAGCCTTTGGGAATCAAGTCAGCTCCCCAACCTCCACCAACAGACAGAGGTAGCAGTGACCTGATTTCCCATGTCCCAAACACAGATGTTGAGGAAACATGTAGTTCAGGATATTCTGTCCCATGTATTCCTCAGACACTGATTTTGGATAATTTCACCCATGCGCAGGGGGAAAGGTAGGTTGAAAACCATTCAACCTCGGCCTTCAAACCTCAGAGACCTGCAGCATGTGATTCACACCTCCTTAGGAATGCTAATTTAGTCTTGCCTTCACCAGAGAGGACATCTGATGGCTCTCGCTTTGAGGTGCTTGAGTTTTTAGCTAAAGACATTGAACTGTTTGATCCAAACAACTGTGATCAACATGTGGATGATTATTTGAGAGAGCCTGACAACTGTCTAGTTGACCTGCCCCAGGCAACTGAAAGGGAGAAGATTAAACTTTTGTGGAAGACCAGCTCCAAAGCTGTCCACAAGTTTATTCAGTGCCAGCATCCCAGTGTCAGAAGTAACTACACAAAGCTCCGTCAAGCACTGAAAGAAGAATTTTCTGCCACTGCTGACGATATCGATTCTATGGTTGCAGCCCTCCAAATTAAACATGCACATCTTGAGAATCCCAGAAATTATTACAAATGTTTGAGACACATACTTTCAGAGCAAGAATGCACCAGGCTTAGAAGAGAACCCAAGCTTCAAGTCCCTGTTCTTGCGTAACCTGCATCCTTGTGTACATACTCATGTTGTACTCATGACCTGTAAAGACACCCCATCCATACATGAGCTCAGGAGGCTGACACAGGTAGCTTGGGAAACTGCTGTCCCTTCCAAAGCCACAGGGATACCAACTGAACCTGTCAGTTCAAATCCTGCAGTGTCACACAGATCTTCTGCCCCAAAACATGTAGAGGCAAAAATCGGTGCCTGGAAGTGGGCCTGTAGGCTCCCGACCTTGTCCTCAACGTTACTTCTCAGTTGTCCTCTGATGTCGATCTGGTACCTTGGATTCAGCTAATCAATACTCAAAGAAACACTGGAGACAGACAGAGTCCGATGCAATCGAGTTTAATGTGTTCACAAGCTTCAACACATACAACTCATCGAGTCAAGCCCCAGGACCGGACTGAAAAACAGCTCTCTGTGAGTCTGCTTTTATGCTGGTGGAGACTGGGCAGTAACATCATTTGGTAATGTAACCCTTTTTTTTGGATATAACATTTTTGCAATAAATGGGAACGTCACCCAAAAGAGAAACTTCCTTCTGGATATATTTATTGATTGGACTGGACTGGAATATGTGTTAAGGACATTCCTAAACCACCACAAGAGACTAATTAAGTTTTGTTTTTTGAGATAGTCACCACACACTTAAAGTTTCTTTTTTTTTTTGTGATCATTTTTTTATTATGACCATTCATTCACTACAGGTGTATTTCTGGTACGGCAAAGGCAACGGGCAGTATCAATAGTCTCTTTCCCGCCCTCAACACATACCTATTACAAACACCCCTGGTATCTCCCCACCCCCCACCCCAGCTGTCTTGGTTTGTATTAATTTACCACACTTTCATACTCAGGTTGTTCTCACAAATTTGTGTTTTCCCTCTGATAAGCAATGCACCCAAATCCGTACGAACCCCATGTGTTTTAAAAGGCTGCAATAACGTTACTAATGCTCTGACAGCAGTAAACAAAGAAGCATTCCCAAGGGGTGTTGTAAGGAGGCAGGTTAGGGTGGTGGATGGGTCACAAAACAACTAACTTTCGCCCCGAACTTTTCCCTGGACTCCTGTGTTTGAATCCGTGTAAACTTTGAGTGAACTTTGAGTCATTCCAAGGTTCGGTCTCACCATGTTTTTTTTCCTAACCATAGTAACTTTACTTGCCTAAACCTAAACACACCTAACCATGCTTCTTTTCCTAAACCTAACCACAGCAGCTTTTATTGCCTAAACCTAACTACAGTAACTTTATATTAATTACATAACTGTACATTAAGGACGTAATGTTGTTTGTGGGGTGCAAATTCTTAGGATATCATACAAACTGCTGTGCATGCATTTTTTTGTAGGATATCATACGAACCATTCTATGAGAAAATGTTGTACTGCTGCAATAATTCCTTAGACAGTGAGACTATTTCGGTTGGAAATCTGTGATGCTGCATTTCTCCAAAGGCTCAGAGTTGAGGACTTTGCTTTCTTGATCCTTGCTGTGGATATTTAAAGCATCACTATATCACTAAAGTAGGCTAACCACTGATGAATGCTGAGTGAGTGAGGAGGAAGCCAGCACTAGGATATCATTTCTCTGTTACAGTTGAGCCAGCAAGCTAAACTTTCCTCTGCTTGTAAAACATGTTCAGTGTAGAATCATCATTAACGAAGAGAACAATTGGGTCTATCGGGATTTGTTGTCCAATCATGTCAGATATGACTGAGGTTGGTTTCAGCCCAAAATGTATACACTTTTTCACATTCCCAGACTATGTGTAAGAAAATCAGACTTTGTTCAGGCTGGCAGAAAGAGCAGTAAGGGTTGGAAATGGCTTGGTTTCCTCTGAGGTGTCCAATATGTCCTACGACATATGTTAAAACAGACCAATTGGAGGTTTGGGTTCTTTGAACATTTGAAAACAGTGCTCAAAACTGTGCTCCAATCAATACTATTTTCCTTAGAGGTCAAATCTTCTTCCCATTTTCTAACTATTGGGAGTTCTCCTATGATTGCATCTTGTTAGATTGGCATAGATCTTAGACACCAGTCCTCTGGAGGGGGAATTAGAGAGCCAATTAATAGCTGGGTATGCCTCAAGACCTTTTTCCCATAGGGCTCCATAACATTTAAGAACAAAGCATAAACATAGGTAAAAGAAAAAGGTCTTTGGGATGTCAAAACAGGCTCCTAGGTTTTCAAAGGTTAATTTTGAGTTGTATATGTGGTGAAGAGTGTAAATACTTTTCTCAATCCATTGTTTAGAATCCAAGGCTTTATTTCCAGGTACTGTGTGTGCATTTTATACCATAATGAGGATTGAAGATTCCACTTATTGGTATAATGCAAATGCTCCTTTACTCCTCTGAGGTTACTGTTACTGTATCAGTGATGATAGGACCCAAAGTAAGCATGTACTTCCTAAGATTGAGACCTGAGATTAAGTCCTGCCATCTTTGAGCTCCAATTAGTTGTTGCTCTGTTTCTGTCAATGGAACCATAGATGCAGTGTCAATCCAAATGTAGCTGGAAAGGAGGCTCTGACCGACTGTCGAGCCTTGGATTCAGGAGGAGCAATGCGAATTCCGTTCCGGCCGTGGAACCCGTAACCCTTGCGAGGCTGCTGGAAGGGTCCTGAGAGTTTGCCCATCCTGTCTACATGTGCTTTGTGGACTTGGAAAAGGCTTATGACATTTGGCGGGTCTTGTGGGAGGTATTGCGGAACTACAGGGTACCGGGCTCGCTGCTGCAAGCCATCCAGTCCCTGTATGACCAAAGTGAGAGCTGTGTCTGCATACTCGGCGTAAAGTCAAACATGTTCTTGGTGGGTGCTGGCCTCCGCCAGGGCTGTTCCTTGTCCCCAATCCTGTTTATGATTTTCATGGACAGGATCTCGAGGTGCAGCTGAGCGGAGGAAGGGGTCCGCTCTGGGAACCTCAGAATTGCATCTCTGCTTTTCACAAATGATGTGGTTCTGTTGGCTTCATCACACCATGACCTCTAGCAGGTACTGGGACAGTTTGCAGCTGAGTGTGAAGCAGTTAGGATGAGAGTCAGCACCTCCAAATCGGAGGCCATGGTTCTCTGCCGGAAAGTGGTGAATTCCCCCCCTCCAGGTTGTGAGAGAGGGTTACTGTCTCAAGCGAGGGACTTCAAGTATGTTGGGGTCTTGTTCATGAGTGAGGGTAGAATGAAGCATGAGTTGGATTGGCGGTTTGGTGCAGCATCTGCAGTGATGCAGGGATGGCACCGGACCGTCGTGGTGAAGAGGGAGCTGAGCCGGAAGCCAAAGGTCCATCTACGTCCCAACCCACACCTATGGTCATGAGCTCTGGGTAGTGACTGAGATCGCGAATACAAGCGGCAGAAATTAGTTTCCTCTGTTGGGTGGCTGGGCTCAGCTTTAGAGATAGGGTAAGGAGCACGGACATCCAGAGGGAGCTCGGAGTAGAGCCGCTGCTCCTTCGCTTTGAAAGGGGTCAGTTGAGGTGGTTCGGCATCTGATCAGGATGCCTCCTGGGCGCCTCCCACTGGAGGTGTTTCGGGCATGTCCCACTGGTAGGAGGCCCAGACCCAGACCCAAAACACACTGGAGGGATAATATATCTCATCTGGCCTGGGAATGCCTTGGGGTCCTGAAGGAGGAGCTGGAAAGCGTTGCTGGGAAGAGGGATGTCTGGGGTACTTTGCTTGGCCTGCTGCCTCTGCAACCTGACCTTGGATAAACGGATGAAAATGGATGGATGGATAATTAAAAAGCCATGTGATCAATTCTAAAGTCAGGCAGAGCCAGACCTCCGTTACATTGGCCCTCATTTATCAAACGAGCGTACAGCAGAAAACTGTGCGCACGACCATTTCCAGGCAAGGCTCGGCATTTATCAGTTTGGACGTGGGTGGACGCTACGATCAAATCTCATGTCAGGTCTCAGCTCAGGTATGGAGCTCAGACCTGACGTGAGTTTGAGTCAGTGTGGATTTACGGTACAGCTCGGCAAAACCTGGCTGAGTCTGAAAATAATTATTAAACAAACCTCAAACTTGTCATCTAAGCACAAGTAGCCACATATTCAGTAGACCTACATATTAAAAAAGGATTCCCAAAACGAATAAAACAATAAAATAAAATAAAAAAGCTTACGTTCTTACTGATAGGCCCTCCTGATTTTTTTGGAAAATGAAAAATATGATAGGCTAAACAGCCTAAACATGACAACTATACATTTAATAGGTAGGCCTGTACATTATTATACTTTAAAATTTGACATGTACAAACAGAAATCTGTGCCGTTTGATGTGCCGGCGCAGCCAGATGAACCAATGCCCAGGGAACCGGCCTCCACTGGGGGCTATACGGAGGAGACAGGACCTCATTCATCGCTTCTAAAATGTAAAGTATACCTTAAAGTTGCGTAAGTGCTCTACAGTATTTAATCACTAATGTAATGCAAGTATAACCTATAGGGCTATTGGCTAAAGGGATATTCAATACAGACAATGGACAACGTTTAGTCATTTAAACATTTTACTCGTTCATTTCTTTTAGCGTGTTATTAATTGCCTCAAGCGTGCTAACAACTGAAGCCAATAAATGGCATATTTCTGTCTGCCTTTCCAGGATCTCTGCTGTGATGATTGCTGGTCTTGGCCCAGCACGGGAGGTGGAAGGCACACGCTCGCCCTCGGTTGCCTGGCTCAGTGGGACCGCTCTGGGGAGAAGACCTGGACGCCATGCCTCTGGTGCCTTGCTCTGAAACAGCATTTAAACGAAACAATAAAAATGTGTACCTGTGTAACATGTGTAAGCCTATTTATTTGGACAATAGTGTACTGTCAGAGTTAAATTAACAGTAATGCAAGCAAAAGGAGGGCTGTTATTTACCATTCTGGTCCGGCTACGATGCAAGTGCGTCTGTGTCTCCCCCACCACCACGTATGCCAGAGATAGATTCTGACCCTATTAGTGAGGAGATTCTTTCCTTGGCTGGCTGGCGTCTGGTTGGCCTCCTCCAGTCTGCGTGCTGTTGCGCCTAAGGGCAGCAACACTCTTTTTTGTTGCCAGCTTTAAGTCTGACCACTTTTTCTTGACCTAAACGTAAAGAACTGTGACTTGATCAACTACCAGGCATAGGCTATTAGGCTATGGATGAATAAAATATTCATTTTTTTATTATCATCATCATTAGGCATAGGCTACTTATTGAGAATTTTATTCAAACCTCAGCCGGAGTCCATTTGTCAACGCTGTGTCTGAACCACGAATATTTAAGGGCGTGACATGCTAATGACAATTGATTTCAGCCGCCGCATTTATCAAGGCCTGATCATTCATATGCTGGGATTGGTCAGATACGAAGGTTTCATGAATCACACGTGTGTCCTATCGTAAGATCAATTCAATCAATCAATCAATTTTATTTATAAATCCCAATATCACAAATCACAGTTTGCCTCACAGGGCTTTACAGCATACGACAGCCCTCTGTCCTTAGGACCCTCATGACAGATGAATCCTGCGCTCAGATCTGCACCCGTTTCCATGCAAGATTGATAAATGAGGGCCACTGAGTGCATTGCAGTGTAGAGTATTTCAACCTAGGCTGTATGTTGTTCCATATTAACCGCAAATCAGGGAATCAAGTCTTTTCCAAAATGTTATTGGTGGTGGTAGGGGAATAATTGCACTGAGCTGATTAATACAGAGTAGCACATTCACTATAATTGCAGCAGTCCTAGACTTCAGTGACACTGGGGGCTCTAGTTTCCCGGCGCGGCGCAGGGTGACGGAGGGTGGCGAACCCTGTGCAGAGCTAGTTTTGAGCAGCGCAACCTGAGGCGCGCTCAGTTTGGTAGTTTGGCAGACCGAGGTGCGCTGAGATGGGTGTGGTGGCGCAGCAGAGGGAGGTGTCGACAGATAATCAGCAAGTAATCAAACAGTATGTGGACAGTAATAAACATGTAAATACGAGAAGACAAAAACAGATCAAAATTAAATATATGAGAATATAGAAATATGAAATATATACAAAAATAAGCCATACTAAAATTTAAAATATACAAGAGAAATATACAGGAATAGAATAAAATATCAAAATCGCAGAGGTAAAAAAAGAAGATCAATTATATACACAACACAGTGAGAAGTGAAGTAGAGGTTGTAAAAATGTGCAAATAGCTAACAAAATAGCTAACAAGTGTGCAATTATTTATGACCAGCAGTGCAAACAAATAATTGGAATGTAACTATTAAGCTATAGAGGACTGACTGTAGAGAGCTATGAGTGATCTCTGTCAGACAGAGGTGAGGTATTATATAGTGCTATGGCTTGGGGGAGGAATGATTTCCTGTATCAGTCCTTGTGACAGTGAAGCTGTATAAGTTTGTTGGAGAAAGATCTCCGCTGTCTGTCCATTATGTGGTGAATAGTGGTCAGGATTATCCATGATGTATAACAGTTTGTTCAATGTCCTCCTTTCCACCACTGCTTCAAATGAGTCCGGTTTGCAGCCAGTCACAGAGCCAGCCTTCTTAATGAAATAGAAATAGAAATAGAAACCTTTATTGTCATTGTATACCAGATACAACGAAATTGGACATGCTGCTCCTAATGGTGCACAACAACAATTCCACATTAAAAAAAAGTATCACTCATACGCACACGTTCCACATTAAAATAGAATCCATAGTGCAATACTGCATCTATCAGCAGTAGTCAGGTGCAAATAGCAATAAAGTGCAGACAGAGAAAAAACAAAACAAGAAAAAAAGTCAATGAGAGTTTATCGCAGTAATGGCCTGCGGGAAGAAACTGTTTCTAAATGTGGATGTGTGTGTTTTGATGGACCGATAGCGCCTGCCTGAGGGCAGCAGCTGAAACAGGTTATGGCCAGGGTGAGTGCAGTCTTTTGAGACGGTGGAAGCTCTTTTGAGGTAGCGAGCAGTGGCGATGTCGTTTAATGAGGGAAGTGAGCAGCCGATGACATTTTCAGCTGTGCAGATGATGCGTTGTAGTGAGTGTCTCTCTGCAGCTGTGCTGCCTGCGTACCAGACTGTAATGTTGTATGTTATGATGCTTTCAATGGCTGACCGGTAGAAGGTCACAAGCAGCTTCTCCTCCAGGTTGTTCCTCCTCAGCAGCCTGAGGAAGTGGAGACGCTGCTGTGCCTTCTTCTCCCCATATGCACAGGGGTTGAGAAGCAGTCCTCGATCACCATCTCCCTGGTCTTGGCCACATTCAGCAACAGGTGATTTCTTCCAGCCCACTCCAGAAAATCATCCAGCAGTGCTCTGTACTTCTCTTCCCATCCATCACGTATACACCCAACCACTGCAGAGTCGTCAGAGAACTTCTGCAGGTGGCATGACCCAGAGTCATACTGAAAGTCTGTGGTGTACAAGGTGAAAAGGAAAAAAGACAGAACAGTCCCCTATGGGGCTCCTGTGCTACTCAACACCATATCAGACAGGACACGGCCCAGTCAGACAAGCTGTGGTCTGTCCGTCAGGTAGTCAGTACTCCAAATTGTGGATGTGTTGACCCTCAACGCCTGCAGCTTCTCCCTCAGTAGCAGTGGCTGGATAGTGTTGAATAGTACTTAATTGATCCCAAACTGGGAACTATTAAATAAGGTCACAACATAGCTACATAGCAAAGCCTACTAGATAATAGAGAGGCCTTTTTTCTGGGTTTTTGCCATCCCTGGCCCCCCTCCCCAGCTCGTTACACTTTACCTGCTCTCTGGGGAGATGGGCGAGTTATCTGACGTCATGTGAACCCCAAAACATGCTGTATCTTTATCATGTCAAAAAGACAAAAGCTCTCTGGTACCAACTCAACTACCACTACACTACTGAGAGGAGTGGATGTGGAGAGAAAGAATATAAAAACACAAAAACAAACAAAACAACTAATTGATGTTGAAATCAGCAGGAGGAGACCTTGTTATCTTTACCTCACAGCAGCCAGTGGCCACAACCAACAGCTCACGGAGGTTGCACTGATTTACATTGTGAAGTGTTCAAGTTCAACTATTGTACCCTGCTTGATCAGTGATGAGCAGCCCATTTTTCAGCTGGCAAACATAACAGAGACAGAAGTCACAAAGATCAATTGGAGCACTCAAATGTTCCAAAACAAAAGATGTACAGGGTATCGACACAAACAGCCATCTTGAAAAACAGCCGCCATCTTGAAATCTCAATTGGCTGTGAACGGTTTCTTGTCAAGTGACCCGTGGAGACTGCTCATGACAATTTTCATGCTTGTATCACCAACTGAACGTTTACACCACATAACTGCTCCAAAAAGGTGGCGGCCATCTTGAAAAATGGTCGCCATCTTGAAATTTCAAGTGGCTGGGAGAATATTCTTGTTAAATGACTCATAGAGATTGCTCATGCCAAAGTTCTTGCCTATATCACCAACTAAACAATTACATCACTTAATTGTTCCATTAAGATGGCGGCCATCTTGAAAAATGGCCGCCATCTTGATATTTCAATTGGCTCCGGCAATTTTCTTGTCAAGTGACCCATGGAGACTGCTCATGCCAATTTTCATGCTTGTATCACCAACTGAACGATTATGTCACGTATCCGCTCCACTATAACACCATGCAATGGTTCAAATCATATCTGTCAAGCAGAACACAATGTGTAACTGTCGACGGGGTCAAATCGCCTTTTCACACTACAACAGTTGGTGTCCCTCAGGGTTCGATCCTTGCGCCTTTGTTATTTTCACTGTACATAAACGACCTCCCAAATGTGTGCCCAGATGTACGCCCAGATGTATGCGGACGACGCAGTCATTTTCACACACGGTTCAAACTCCGTCATTACCTCCAACAAACTCACAAATGCTTTAACCTGTTGTTGCCTTATGCTCAACACAAAAAAAAAAACGGTGTGTATGACATTCACAAAGCGACCAGGAGAGCCGAACAGATCCAACGTATTCATCGGAGAAGAGGAACTTGAATTGGTAACCCAGTTCAAGTACCTTGGTATCACATTAGACATGAATCTCACATTTAGGAAAAACATCAAAAAAGTGGCCAACATGATAAGATTTAGCCTGCAAAATTTTAAACAAATCAGGCCCGTCATGTCGTCTGATGCTGCTAAATCTTATGTCCACTGCATGATTCTGTCTCATATTGAGTACTGTTTTGTGATGGTGCCGTAGCATTGTTCCGACCTCTCATTGTTCAGACCTCTCATTAGTCCGACGTCCCGTTGTTCCGATATGTGATTATACTAGGCTATACTGTATTTGTGTACCATAGAGGATCAGCAACGCAACAAAAGTAGGCTACTGGTCGAGATACAAGTGTCATAGAGAGGAGAGAATGACTCTGGGGAGCTTTCCGCGGTGCTGAACAGCCAAAAAAACATATTCCTCACATCACTGTCCAATTCTTGCGAGGTACAATTTCTTGAGATTTGAACATTTTAAAACTTTTAAATACAGCTGCCTCATCTATAAAACCCTCAACGGGCTGGCTCCTCCCCCGCTGGAGGATTTTTTTAAACGGAGAGACAACACGCTCAGTACCAGATCTGCCTCCAGAGGGGACTGCGAGGTGCAGTTCAGACGAACCTTTATAGGCCAAAATTCCCTTACTGTACACTACTTTCAAAAAACAGCTTAAGGGATGGCTATTGACTCATCAAATCTGCACCCATGAATGAAACATTGATCAGCCCTCTCATACAGTTCTCTACTGTAGCCCCTTGTTGAATCTATTGTATAACTGCTGCTAATATTGTTGTGCACTTTATATGTTGTTGAATTAACTGTTATTTATGGTATGTCTGTCTGTCTTTTAATGTGAGGACTACGGATGGAAATTAGCTTCTAGCTAAATCTGGCATATTTACATGACGTCATGTATTTGTACCAATTGTTCATTAATATGCACTGTCCTCTTCAAATAAACAATGAATAAAAATAAAAAATAAAAAGTTCTATTCAGTAAAAATTAGTAGGCTATTGGGCAAAGGTAAATTATTATAATTAGTATATTATTATGTGTTCAATGTAATCTTGTAAAAAGTAGCTTTTGGCGAGAAACTTGAATAAATCCAGCTGTTTGAAGGAGAATGTGTCGATGTTTTCACAGCACTCTAAAATATACGAGAAGGAATTATGATGTATCATATATTGTAAAAAGGCTTTTTGCTTATTTTTTAGAGATGTTTTTCATGTTTTTGCCTGAACAAGTTAATTTATAATTGTATTGTACTGATTATTGATTTTTTTTTTTTTTTTTTTGTCAAGATATTTTTTTGGGCAGTTTTGCCTTTAATTGATAGGAAAGTCAGGTGTGAAAGGGGGAGAGAGAGAGGGAATGACATGCAGCAAAGGGCTACAGGCTGGAGTCAAACCCGGGCCGCTGCGGCAACAGCCTTGTACATGGGGTGCCTGCTCTACCACTAAGCCACCGACGCCCCGATTATTGATTTATATGATTGTTATAACACATGTACAACATGTTACTGAAAGCAAATTATAACATGTTATCTTATTTTTAATTGTTAGCTAAATGTTTATTTGCATTTTAGTAATAAACATGCAGTACTTTGACTGTTGAGCTACGGCAAACAACATGTTTGGAATAAATACACTTTAAAGTTATCTATTTATCTAATCATCTCCTCACAGGCAGTGAGCATGGCAGCAGCAGACTTGGTTCAGCAGCATTAATTGTGAAGAGTCCAGCAGGCAAAGAGACACAGCTGTGATCCTGAGGAACACTTGTGTGTGCGTGTGTGTGTGTGTGTGTGTGCGTGCGTGCGTGCGTGCGTGCGTGCGTGCGTGCGTGTGTGAGAGAGAGAGACAGAGGTCTAGATTCCTATACATACGTCTATGTAATTAGTATAACTCAGCCATGCAGAGTAATGTGCATTTGCACGTGTGACTCTAAACTCACAGGTGTGCATATGAACAAAGATCTGTGTGCACATACTGCAACTGTATGTGCACACATGCATGCGTCGTAACACTAATCAAATTAGAAGTATTAGTAATACTATTAGTAATAGTATTGCATTACTAAAATCATAGTACCTTTGTAATGCAGTAATGTAACTGTTCCAAATTCAGTCATCACATTAATGTTACTAATCAAGCAATTACATCATTTCTTGCGATACGTAAGTTCTTCAACCGTTTGCATAATGGATAGATAGAAAAAAATCATCAAACGTGCCGACAACAGCGACACTGTCCAGTGCGCCTATAGAGAGACCCGTCAGCCTGGGCAGTCTGTGCTGACTGCATGGAGAAACAGTTTGTCTGAAAAACGATTTAAGGATCTCCTCCACATGAGGTATAACCACTGCTTCAGTGATAAACATGTCAAATAAACTGGACTAATCCACTATAAAACCATGGTTTGGCGAGCAAGCGACTTGTGTGTGTGGCTGTTAAATGCAGTTCATTTGCCATTTAAACATGTTTTTTTTTCTTTTAAAGTCTGTCATCATCTAATGGTGTTAGGAAGGCCAGTCTCTTATTATGACCCTATTGTTATTTCATTCAAGTGCATTGATATATTATTTTGAGTCAATTAATATTTGTACTAGGCTAAGGATCTGAGGATCCATAAAAAAATTAGATAAGGTACTGCATAAATTTAATAGTTCAACAAATTGAGAAACATGCTAATTCTCTTTTTTTTCTGAAAAGAGCTTTTATGGTTTCCTGTCACTCATTGACAGTATAAACAAAACAAAATATCGCTTTGTAAAAGATATACCCGCAGATGCGAAGAAAACCAATAACCACCAACTTTATCGAGAGGCCAGTGTTCGCTTCCTTTTGTTGTAAAACCAATTTTTCCTAAACCCAACCACTTGTGTGTGTTGTTGAAGGAAAAAAAACATCAATTTGTATATTGTAGTCGTAGTATGTTGTTGTAGTATGACGTAGTGCATTTATTTTGAAAGAGACTGTATGCAATTTGTACATTTACTGTGAAAACAGAAGTGTACTTTGAAAACAGACAATGCATATAACAGGCTGAAGTTGACATGCCAGAGTAAAGAACGTCAACAAGCACTCAGGGTACCTTGAATTAATACAGCATCTGTGACAAAATGTCACACAAATGTCTAATAGGATAAAATGATGAAGCATGACATTGTATATCCAAAAGGTTAAAGGTCAGCTTCACTGTGACATCATAATGTTTTTTGGCCATTATTCAATGTAATTTGTCAGAAACAGAAAGGGAAATATTTAATCAGATACTTAATTGGTGACACTAATATTTAAGAATTTGTAGATTCTTTGCAGAAACATCCATATTTGAAGCATTATCAACTCTTATGGCACAGTTTGGCCAGGCAACGGCAGTGCACAGAGCTTCACAGAACCAGAGAGGACAGTGGGTGGGCAAATTTTCTCAGATCTTTGCAGAGCACTGTAACAATCATACAGTGGTTTCTGTGACATGAGAAATACTTTCGAAATAAGTGAAGTCATGTGATGCCACTGTTTCTATGATTTCAGCACAGATTTGTTGTTTACAGTGTGGCATTATCAGGGAGAATAATGGGGTGCATCCCCTGGATGCATCAGTGGTGAGTTACCTGCATCCTCTCTGATTTCATTTTGCAAAGAGTTATAGTTAAAAGTCTGTCATCTGTAGCCCTTTTTAGATAGGAATTGTGCAAATTTGCAGGAAAGCCCACCAGTCTTTTTTCAGCATTGGCAGTATAAAAACAAAATCGGGGAGTGTGTCAAAATGCCGCCTGCCTACTTTTGTTTATACAGAATGCACCATTTTCGTGGCAATGCGGGGCGTGAGCAAGTAACAAAATGTGTAGCTCTGCGTGTGACGTAACCAGTGACATGGGAGGGAAGCTGCGGCTAGTCAGTCCTTCGGCGATTCTCTCATAAGTTGGCTCGTTGTTCACCGTTCCCGTCATCTGACGGTTAATGGCCTCTTCATTTGCGAGGGCAATTCTTTGTCTCCCCAGTTGCTCATCTTTACAGTCTGTCAGGTTTGCGTTTCCCTCTTGCTACTAGCTGGTCACTAATTCCTGCTATCAGCTGTTTCCTGTTTATCCACCGCCAGTGGGTAGCACGTGCGGCGTCATCAACAGCTCCTCCCACGAGTTATCAACAGCCCCTGCTGTTGTGGAGGGCCGCCTCAGTCTGTTTAAACTAAAAGGGTTCCGCCAACATGACTACCTTACGAGGCGGAAAATTGGGCACCTCGGATCAACTTCCCAATCCGGCTCTGTGTGTCTAAACGCTCCCAGCTTGCCGGCAAAATGGCCCAACATTCGCGGAAAAATCTGGCAGTGTAAAAGGGCCTTTTGATTGCATTATCTCTTCATTTTGAGCTTTACGAGAGCTACTTTGCATTATTACTCTTAGCTGCAGAAGTGTTCAAGAGAAGAATGCAGATGTTACCTTAAGATTTATAAAACTGTTTATTGTCTTGTTTAGCAGTGCTTAAAATTAATAGTGAGTCAGAGCAGATAAATCAATGGCTGTGTCTCTGTTTGAGCAGAGAGGAAGAAACCCAATGACTTTCTGTTTGGCTCACTCCGAGCACAGCTCTGACATCTACAGTTGTGCTCTAGAGGAAAAAGAGGAAACTGTCTCTAACATTCTGCATACATTAGCCTACTTCCAAATCACTTGTTTTGATCCACAGCAGCTGAAATGTTCTGCATACAGGGTGACCTCTCTCGAAGACATTTTTTAAGAAATGTCTGAGTTTTTTTCTTCCCCTTTTAATTTTTGTATTACGTGATGGTTCCAAGGACACAGAAATACTGTTGCAAGTCTTATTGTAAGCAGATCAAAAATGACTGTATGGCTATGAAATTAAGAATTTATTATATGTAAATAAAGAAAAGATTTGGTCCACCGTGACTTGGTAGCCACATTTTATCTATCTTCTTTTAATTGTGTAAGTTTACCCCGCTCTCACGTCCTCTCTCTTTCCTTCATTCCCCCCTTCCCTCCTCTTCTCTTCTCTCCTCCTCCTCCTTCTTTCTCCCTGATGATGTATCAATTCCTTGTTTTTGACAAGGATAATATAAAAGAAGGAGCAGTCATGACGTCAGTGATGGCATTTGAGGAACCAGACTTTGGTTTCAGTTCTATTTAATGGTAATGGGGAGGGCACAGCAAATCACACAATAACCCACAATATCTTTGTTGTTTCACCTTTGACTGAAAAATCCTTTCATCAGTTCAACCTGTGAGTCCTCATCTGGACAAAGTGTTGCTGAGATCAAGGAGGATAAGGATGGTGAGCAATCCAGAGTCAGCTGCACGGAGGAGGTCGTTGGTGATTTTTACCAGGGCTGTTTCAGTACTGTGTTTTGGGCAGAAACCAGATTGGAAGGGTTCATGGAGTCGAGGTGGGACTGAAGTTGAGTGGCGACCACCTTCTCCAGGATTTTGGATATGAAGGGGAGGTTAGAGATTGGCCTGTAGTGGTTCAGTCAGCTGGGTCAGCACCGGGCTGGGTGTAATTGCAGCCAGTTTAAGAGTAGGGGGTACAGTTCCAGAGGTGAGGGAGGAGTTTATTGCAGTGATTATGGGGGACACGGATGGCAGGCAGGCTTTGAGGAGAGGTTGGTTTTACTTTGCGGATGAGCTCAGCAATGGTTTCTTCTGTTGCAGGGTTTAAGGTTGGAGAGGGGGGTGATGAGTGGTTGGCCTGCTGTAACCGAACAGGGTGGGTCCTTGGAGGAGGTGAATGAAGACTGCAGCTGTATGTGGATGATGTTGATTTTGTTAATGAAGAAATCCAGAAAGGCAGAGCACTGATCAGTAGAAGTGTTTGGGGGGAGCGTTTTAGGAGGTTGGAGTAGGTGGCTGACTGTTGTGAAGAGGGCTCTGTTATCTTTGGCAGTGCTACTGAGGTTGGAGTAGTACGGAGATTTGGCAGTGTAGAGAGCATTCTTGCAGTTATGTCAGTGTACATTTGGGTGTATACTGAAAGTCCAGTCTTTTTGATACCATGCAACTATCTGCAATCAGCACATAAATGTATCTCTATATCGACTGTCCCGTCACATCTGATGTCAAATCAAAGGGGATTGGCACCGTTTGGCACGTTTGGCACACGTAATGGAAACCCAACCTGATTTGATTAACACAGCTGCAAACTAATGGGTTCACATCCTTCTCAGCCAACCACAAACAGCCACAGCATCAGATAGGGAGTATATATTCAGCATCTGTCATCTTAGAAAAGTCAAAAGAAAAGAAACAGAGTGAGACTGCGAGAGAGAAAGAGAGAGCGCGCGCGCACGAGAGAAACGCAACATTGATTTACAATTGTGGTGACCTCCTCCCAGGCTACCTTTGCATCATCAGCCCGTGGAGGTCTGCTCGCAGTTCCGTATATTCGGACACTGCGAGCTTGGACCTCCCGGACCAAAACATCAGTTTCCTCCTGGGAGAAGTTTGGCCGTCTGACGCTGCTGCTCTCTTCTGCCATGGCGAATTGAGTAAACTCTCATTACGCCTTCGCGCGGCGCATTTAAGGGCGAGGAGAGGGGCTCATTTGATTGGTGTGATGTGTGTAAAACCCACTCCACGCCTTCTCTCCTCCCTCTTTCCGACTTGCGCAGGTAGGAGGGACGGAGGTGGGAAAGAGGAGTAGCTGCGCCAGCGTGCACGGTGTGCCAAACTTGCAAAATCCGCCTGGCCACACCCAGTTGGCGAAGCACAGGTGCGCTGCGCCCCCGCCTCGCCTGGTCTGCGAAACTAGAGCCCAATAAGTCAAAGTGCTGATAGCACAGTGTGAAAATACTCCACGACAAGTAACCTTAAAGCCGCATGTAGGCCTATTATCAGCAGATTGTATATACATGTATGTAGCATATGACATTTTTTCTGTCTCTCAGTGCCCTCTGGCAGCCATTTATTTCTCCATCTGTCTCTGCTGCACTCCTGTTGTCTTACAGAATGCAAATTGAAGCCTATCTGTATAACCTAAGTGTTGATGTTGTTACAGACGGTAAATAAATCACATCAGATCAATTAGTTCTCATGTTGAACCCAAATAAAGTGACTGATAACTGATCAATTTATGAAGTGACATTGTTATGCAAAATTGATATTGCAGTTCTCAAGGAACTGTGGTGCTTCATATCACAGCGGTGTCTGGATAGTGTGACGTGTGTGGTTGTGCTGCTGCTGTGGTCCCGCCAGATGCCTCCTGCTGCTCCTGTTATCATTAGTCACACTTCTACTGTTATTATACACATATGATTATTGTCACATAAGTATACTATCAGATATTAATATATACTTTCAACATATTGTACCACAATAGCCAGAATTATAATTATATTATTACTTTCATTAATGTTTCTGTCCTGCATCTCTCTCTGTCTCTGTCTCTCTCACTGTCTCTCTTTCTGTCTCATTGTGTCATACGGATTACTGTTAATTTATTATGCTGACTGTTAATTTATTATGCTGATCTGTTCTGTTATAACTACTTTTAATGTAACACATTCTCACTTACCCCTATCTCGTTTTATTTTCATCCTCCTCTTGCTTTTTTTTCTTTTTCTTTTTGCGTGCCCTGAAGAATATGTTCGCTTTATTTTGCTCGGCAGCAGCAGCAGCAAGTCAGCTGGTAGGGGGCCCCATTAGGGAGGTCTCCCAATGTGTCATCGTTGCAGTGTCTAAGGGGGTTTCAATTTGTATCGTTGATTACGGACCAAATGTCAGCAGTCTCTGGGAGGCCCCCTCTAGCCACTTGCGAGCAGCAGCTAGTAGGGGGCCCCATTAGGGGGGATTCCAACGTGTTGTCGTTGTTGCAGTGTCTATAGGGGTTCCATCATATTGTCATTGATATGGACCAATGTCAGCCGTCTCTGGGGGCCCCCTTCCAGCTCGGGGTCCTAGGCAATTGCCTAGTTTGCCTGTCCAGTTGCGACGGCCCTGTTCGGACACTGCAAGCTTGGACTTCCCGGACCAAAACATCAGTTTCCTCCTGGGAGAAGTTTGGCCATCTGACGCTGCTGCTCTCTTCTGCCACTGCAGATTGATTAAACTCTCATTACGCCTTTGCGCGGCGCATTTAAGGGCGATTGATTGGTGTGATGTGTGTAAAACCCACTCCACGCCTTCTCTCCTCCCTCTTTCCGACTTGCGCAGGTAGGAGGGACGGAGGTGGGAAAGAGTAGCTGTGCCAGCGCGCACGGTGTGCCAAACTTGCAAAATCCGCCTGACCACACCCAGTTGGCGAAGCGCAGGTGCGCTGCGCCCCCGCCTCGCCCGGTCTGCGAAACTAGAGGCCATTGTGTAATACTGAGACAGTCAAGGAGTGAGATGAAATCATTGGCAAAATGGTTGGATGGGTCATCAATGTAGATATTGAAGTCACCCAGGAGAATGACAGTAAGGGACACTGCACATACAGATGTTAATAGTGAGGAGAATTCCATGAGAAAAACGAATGGTAGAAGGCAACAATAATGAGTGAGGCATAAGAAGTCCAGTTTTTTGTCCAAGATGAGTTGAGAAACCAGCAGGGCCTTACTAGTGAGAGATCGTATATTGAAGAAAGCCAGTTTCAAACAGACAAGTGGCACATAGGTGGTTGCCTTGGGAACGGGGGACAACACACTGTGATTGACAGTTCCGGTACAGGTGTGAGGGGGGTGGGGCTAAGTGGACCAGAAAGAGTGAATATTGCTTTTGTTGGTGTGTTGTGTGTAATGGACATTCCAACCAGATCCACGATGGACATATCTTGGTCGCCTGAGAATGTCACGATGGGCAAGCAGATCTGGAGGGGTACTGGAGTAGGACCAGAGACGCAGTACCGCAGTGGGAGAGCTGCAAGACCAGTGTATAGAGTCCGCTGGTAGCACCCGCGCTGGGGTACACAACAGCGGGGAAACCGGACACACACCACCCAGTCTAGGCTGCAGATTGGCCGGCAGGAAAGAGCCCTGTACCACGGTGTGGCAGCTTCCACGTTGGCGATAATCCATGGTAACTACGTGGTACCCGAGGAGAGGAGGTAGTGTAACAGCAGGTGGTCACCAGAACAGAGGATCCAGCCAAAGGGAGCGGAGAGAGTCACACAGGGTGGGCACACGCCGCCGGGTCCGAGCAGCAGATTAGCTGGGCAGTGGGTGGGGCGGCCTCTGCGTTGATGATCCACAGAAACGATGAGATGCCAGGGAGATGAGGCAGAGTAGCAGCAGACTGTTCTGAGCAAATGTGCTTGGCAAAGCACACCAGAACAGAGAGTCCAACCACTACGAGCACAGCAGAGACCTGACAGTCCCAAGGCCATAGGTGAGGATTTTACTGGCAGGGTTAGCTTCCAGGCTACCAAGTGACAGCAACAGTAGCAACAGGCAAGCAGAGGCAGCCAGATTGCAAAACTGCTGTTTCGGCCAAACTGTGTGTTGGCTAAATGTGACCACATGCGTTTGTTGTTGAAGAAAATAACATTTATTTGCGGTGTTGTACTGACGTGGTGCATTTATTTTGAAAGAGGCTGTATGCTGTGAAAAGCATTTTTGCCATTTGCCAGATGTGTTAACTAGCAACATTTCCTTATTATATTAATAGAAAACATTAACATTTAGAAAAACTTAACATTTCAGTTTGTTGTAAATAAGTGTAATTTCTAGGAGACAGGGCTGCTCTCAGAGATGGACATGAAGGGGCAGGTCCAAGGCCAGACTGATAGTTTGACTGGGTTACTGGGCAAACAATGATGCTTCCCATCTTTCATCAAGACTGCATGAGTGCCGGAGGGTGGGAGTCAAGGCCAAATTGGATTAAATCTTCTCAAAATGAAGTTGTTTTTGAAGTTGACCTTGGTAATTGTTCAGCTGTAATTCAATTTGGAGCCCATACATTCTGTTGACTGATCAGTTTGAGCATGGCTATGAACACATTCCTTGTCTTCACTTGTCACACCAGTAATGGATATCTCCTCCCAGTAACGGCGTTTTTCGTTGTTCCCCTTCAGTGTGAATGCTTTATGCAGCTGTTTAAATATTACAAAATCTTAAATAACGAAATGTCATTGGGGCTGTAAGCATCTCCACTTTATAACACTGCGGAACACTGAAGGAGCTCTGAAATATGGATGTGGAGTCAGATCAGCAGTGTATCACAGTGAAGCCCCCACTGTGAGAATCAGAAGGAAATATTCAGATACACCTCTTGCAGCATCACAGCCTCCATTCTTTGAACCAGGTTACTGCTCCGCTCTTTGTTCACTTGACTGTGACAACTCCCTGTCACACTTTGTGTGCGGTGAAATGGGAGATAATTAACTGTAATGATAATGGCCACCATTTGCTGTTTTCATTAATATCATTTTAATCACCATTACATTGTTGTCTAGCTGTGACATGACATTAATAGGATGTGGTATTGTGTGTACACAGCGAGGGCAACGGCAGTGGCTCGACAGGCCCCTAGAGAAACAACGCCTTGTTCTGCCTGCTGGAAACACCGGCAAGACTTCTCATTACTATCAAAGAGCACTTTTTAATGAAATTCAAACTGATTACTTTTCAAAAAGAGCAAGAAGTTGAATACAAAATCATTCTATTACAAAATAGTGCAGACTCAAGCACATGCCACTCAGTTGAGACACACTCAGTAAATTAGGGATCACATAGAAAGCAGTCTCATTCCAGTACTAATTTAATATTATTAATCATTATGTAAAGAAAAGCAAGTGGACCTTCCACCTGTATAAATGTGTGCCCCTTTTAACTGGAAATTCTTATTATTTTGAAAGTATTGATCTTTTATCATATACATTATTAATATACATATTTTCTATTAATTTAAACCTCTAATACTGATATAATAAAATCAATTCCTTTTTTGGTCCACTGGATGGTGCTGATGTTTTTTGTTTGTTTTTTTCCTGGTGAAGTCAACAGAGGTCTCAGTCAGTGGCATTTGGCAGGAAGTTCATCAAAACAAAGATGGAGGCACCGGAGAAAGAAATCAGAAATGTGCCGACGGCGTTTAAATCAAACGTCTGGACTTATTTTGGATTTTAACATGGAAGGAAAGAATGGCTTAGATACGACACATGCGATTTGCAAGCAGTGTCATTTGAGAATAAAATACACTGGGAATACTATGACCATGAGGGCTCACCTCACCCTCACCCTATAGCCAAAAACCAACCAACACTGGACACACTTAGCATGACAAAACTGCTATCAAACTCTGAGAGAGCTAAGAAAATAACACAGTCCATCACCTACTTCATGCGCAAAGATCTGCGTCCATACAGCATTGTTGAAAATGAAGGCTTTTGTTACATGCTAAAAACACTGGAACCCAGGGATGTGACTCTGTCCCAACGTTTTTTCACTGACACAGCCCTACCCAAGCCCTACGGAGAAGTGAAGCACAAAGTTAAGGAATGTTTGAGTACAGCAGGAAGTTTGGCATTAACTTGTGACACCTGGACTTCAAGGTCAGTGGATTCATATGTGACTATAACGGCACATTATCTCACAGAGGACTGGCGACTGTTGTCTCACATACGCTTGTGCCGATTTGCAGTTTAACCGGTTCGGTCCGGTTTAAGAGCTCCACCCGGTTTAATTCACGTCAACCGGATAAACTGCGGGGGGGTGGGGGGGGGGTTGCTTTTCACATCAGCGGCGTGTCAAGGGACTATATTCAACTTATCTTGCATTGTAACATGCATTATGACAACTCAATAAGGTTTATGTTTGTTTATAAATGAAGTGGAGGAGCCTGCAAGTGTTTTGTTTAGTTTGTCTCAGAGGCTGCAGAGGGACTCCGCAGCTCCGCTGAGCTGTCTGCTGCTGCCAGAGATCAAATTTGATTGGGGGCGGGGAAAAGTGTGAGGGAGTCAGCAGTCATTCAGTTTGTTGCCCTAACTGTACTATACATATACTATACTGTACTATTACTACTATTATTACTGGTTTATCCACCGTCTTTGCCCTAACATCTTCTGCTTCTTCTTCTTCTTGTGTAACCTTATCTGTATTGTAACATTAATACAGCATTACCGCCACCTCGTGGATTGGAAGCGCATTACACCTATAATGGGCTTTTATTGGGAAAAATAGCTCAAATGCGACCCCCAGTGGTAAAATTAGGTATTTAATTTGATTTATATCGGTTCGGTTAGATATTTGGCTTTAAATCAAAATTTTCAAATCGGCACAAGCCTAGTCTCACATTCTCCAAACTAGAAGTCACACTGGAGCAGAGGTAGAAACCTCAGGAAGAGCAACTGAGGAGGGATCCCTCTTCCAGGACGGACAGACGTGCAATAGATGTCGTACAGAACAGATCAGCATAATAAATTAACAGTAATCCGCATGACACAATGAGAGAGAGAGAGAGAGAGAGAGAGAGAGAGAGAGAGAGAGAGAGAGAGACACACACACACAGAGAGAGAGATACAGGTAATA
>NC_065529.1:1927898-1930089 GCF_006386435.1 Epinephelus moara
TTAGCAGAGGCTAAGGCTATGCTATGTGGCTCCGCACCGGCTACAGGGGGCTGGCTAACTACCGCAGCTACTGAATGGTTTTCCATGGTGTGGAGCCGCGCTTCTAATTCACTAAGCCTCGCCTCCAACGCAGCAAATAAGCTACACTTATTACAATTACCACTGTCGCTAAAGGAGGCAGAGGCATAACTGAACATTTGGCACACCGAGCAAGAAAGAGCAGAAGGAGAAGCCATCGCTAACTGTAAAGCTAATGTAGCTACCAAGGCTAGTAACGTGCAAACAACAGCTAAGAGATTAGCGAGAAAGTCGTAGAAAGGAGGAGAGCTATAAATGCTTAAACAGAACCAGTGTGGGTTAAAACTTGAAGTAGACGTTAAAGCAACTGTTGTGAGAAAACAGGCTAGCAGAATTCACCAGAGCAGTACAGAGACGCTGTCACAGAAACACCGGAAATGACACAACTCGCTTACGTCAGCACGTCAGGTAGAGACGCCACCCTAGAANAGATTAGCGAGAAAGTCGTAGAAAGGAGGAGAGCTATAAATGCTTAAACAGAACCAGTGTGGGTTAAAACTTGAAGTAGACGTTAAAGCAACTGTTGTGAGAAAACAGGCTAGCAGAATTCACCAGAGCAGTACAGAGACGCTGTCACAGAAACACCGGAAATGACACAACTCGCTTACGTCAGCACGTCAGGTAGAGACGCCACCCTAGAACTTCTGTGTTCTAGTTTTCTGCCAACAGTTCAGTCTGTCAGGTGTATGCAGCATTTCTGACTTTCTGTTTTATGATGCATATCGCAATACATTTAATATCGCATTAATATCGTATCATGACCTAAGTATGATAGCAATATTTTATCATGGGTCCTCTTGTGATTTCCACCCCTATTTACAAGTGATATTACGTTGAGATGGATCTGTCAGAAAGTATACTGTATAAACTAGGCCTACATGATAGGCCTACTGTACTTACAGTACATATCTTGCCTGTGATGTGTAATGTAAATTTAGTTGTGACTTCATGTGATATCTTGGTGTCAGTCAGTGAATATGGTTCATTCAGTTTCAATCAATCAATCAATCAATTTTATTTATAAAGCCCAATATCACAAATCACAATTTGCCTCACAGGGCTTCACAGCATACGACATCCCTCTGTCCTTAGGACCCTTGCAGCGGATAAGGAAAAACTCCCCAAAAAACCCTTTAATAGGGGAAAAAAATGGTAGAAACCTCAGGAAGAGCAACTGAGGAGGGATCCCTCTTCCAGGACGGACATACGTGCAATAGATGTCGTACAGAACAAATCAACATGATAAATTAACAGTAATCCGTATGACACAATGAGACAGAAAGGGAGACAGAGAGAGAGACAGAGACAGAGAGAGATGCAGGACAGACAGTAATGACAGTAGCTTACAACAGCAATAATGAAAGTAATAATATAATGAATATTACAGGCTATTTTGGTACAATATGTTGAAAGTATATATTAGTATCTGATAGTATTTTTCACGGAAACACGGAGGCAAAACAGAACGCAGCCAGCTTCCGTTTTTTTGTGCGACACTTCCTGTCCAGCACTCTTGACCACTGTCTAAATGTCCCACGGTACTTGCTACAGTGACATTACTGCGCGCATGGAAATGTTTACATTACTGAAAGCAATTTTAAGGACTAACTTTAAATATTTGAAGTTAATCGTTAAAGGGGCAAAAAGCAAAATCGTTTCACCTCTAGGTTGTTGTGCACTGCCTGTAGACCAAAACAAAGTGTGTCATGAGCCACACCTCCCTCTACCTCTGCTCTCCACCCAAACCCCGCCTCGCCTCGGTACCTATCTGCGTAGCCGAGCACCGGAGCACCTCTACGGACTATTACATCCAGACTGTCCCGGTGTTTCCTCCACAGGCTCCACTTCATTCAGCTGCCCGATAAACCCGCTGCATCTTCCCACTTTAACCTGAATAAAAAACCAGGGCTCGATGCTCCGGTTGGATTCAAACGGAGAGCCGGGGCTAGCTGGGAAGCTAGCGGAGGCTAACTGGCTGTGCTTCCCTCCGGTCATGCTCCCAGCTAGCTCCGGTTTGTTATTCAGGTTAAAGTGTGAAGAAGCAGCGGATCTGTCAGGCAGCTGAGTGAAGTGGAGCCTGAGGAGGAAGCACCGGTTAGCCCCGCTTTCACTA
>NC_065529.1:1930525-1940813 GCF_006386435.1 Epinephelus moara
GATAGAAAAGCAGCGTACACCTCACATATTTATTTTTCACAGTTGCGCACACGTTTGGCTGGCATGCAGAAGCACCGTCTGTGTGTCTGTGTGTCAAGGGTGCGAGCCGCAGCTTCAGCTGCTCAGGTAGAGAGGCTGTGTAGCCCGGTGTGTTTTTCGCTGATTCAGTTCTGAAGGTTCTCTGCTGGTACACTGGAGACGGGGATCAAGCAGTTTGTCTCACTCGGGATAGATTGTGCTTTTTTGGTTCATAGTTTTTGATTGACGTGCGATTTATTCGCATTTAAAGGGAAATATTTTTACCGGCAAGTACCGGATAACGGAAACGTGGGCACAGTTATCTATACAAAATACACAGACTAACTAACTAACTAACTAACTAACTGATTGATTAACATAAACAATTGAAAATTGAAAAAAAAATTAGCTTGCACCGTAAGGGAAAGCAGCTGACCGGAAGTCACGCACAAAAACACAGAAGTTGATCACTATTTACTTCCGTGTTTGAAAATAAAGTGAATACATATGTGACAATAATCATATGTGTATAATAACAGTAGAAATATGACTAATGATAACGGCAGCAGCAGGAGGCATCTGGCAGGACCACGGCAGCAGCACAACCACACACGTCACACTATCCAGGCACTGCTGCGATATAAGTTAACCTGCGAGACAGTGGAGCACAAAGGCTCCAGAGAAGAAGCCGAGTTAGTGACATGCTGATGGCCGAGTTAGCAAGATGCAGTAACAGGACATGTGTTTCTGTACATGTCATGTAACTCTATGAGGGTCCCAAAAAGCCAAAATTCATTTTGGGCTGCTCACATACATTTCATATTTTCACTTTTGCATCAACACAATTCTGTCACATACATATTGCGTATTTGTATTCTCACACTCAAACATACTGCCCACTATAGGGTTACATGTAACTGTTTAGTAAGTTAGATTTTTGGTTCAGTATACTGTGAATTACTGTTAAATTCCTAATACAGTATAATTAGATGTACATACACCTGGGATTTATTGCCAGTTGGTCAGTGGTTGTCTGCTTGTCAGGTTAGCCCCCAGATGTATGAAACCAGGGCTGGAAAAGCCTCTGTTGATTCTATTGTTTTGGAATGTTCTGGTTTCCCACTCAGTTAGAGTAACATTGACTGAAGAGTGGTGGAATGGACAAAAACAGTGTGTGCTTACATTGTTCAGCTTAGGTTGGGAATTGAAACAAACATATTAAAATCTTTGTGAGAGCATCGCTGAAATGCATGTTGTGACAACCTGAATTTTTTCACAACCTTGCACCCACCCGTATACACTCAAGAACTCCCACAGTCCCACCCTCCTACTCACTGGTTTGTCGAGTGATCGCGCCACTATTCAAAATCCCTATATCCCACATTCATGCCAGGTAGAGAGAGCAGTGGGGTATTCCAGGTAGGAGATTAAACAAACTCTGAGTCTAATCCTTAACTCTGAGTATCCGGTTCCAGAACAGCTGATTTGAATTAGTTCAATCAACTCTGAGTAGGTACACCTTGAGTTAAGCACGTGCACAACCACAATAAAAAGCCATCATCAATAGAGCCCCGATACCTCGATTCACCATGGCAACCGGAGAGAAAAAGCGATCAACTTATTTTACACCTGTGGAATTGGAGGTGCTCGTGAATGCCTACAGCGAATATGAGCATATATTTCGTAAAAAAAGTAACATCGCAAAAGCTGCCAAGGAGAGAGAGGCGGCATGGGAGAAAACTGCTGCCCGAGTCAATGCATAAGTTTGAATGCACTAGTCCATTAATTTAACATTCAACCACACTTAATTAAATCGTAGCATACAGGTGAAAAAGTGGTGGAGTGGTTTTGAATAAAAAAATATTTTCATGTAGGTGCAATCTCACAGGGTAAAAACGCACTTGGAAGCAGCTTAAAATGAAATATAAAAACATCATTCAAACAGGTAAGGCATATTTTACTTGGCCATGATTGTACCTTTCTTTAGTTTTATTCATATTTGATTTATGAAACAAAGTAGCTTAAATAACCTATCATTCAGTGGCTATTTCATTATGTACTGTAGGCCACTAGTAATTTAACCCCCCCAAAAAAAATACTGTTTCAACTCTTATGTCTTCTTGCCTAATATCCTGCTTAGTAACATTTCAGTTCTACTCAGACAACAGAAAGAAGGCAGAGGCCCACAAAACAGGCGGAGGGCCACCACCACCACCTCTGACAGAGGCTGAGGAGCTGGCCACTTAGTGATGATATGTGCTGCATCACACATGATCTTGACAGTGCAGAGAATGACATGTTAGTTGCAGTATATTGTGATGTATAGTCTGTCACTTTAAGATAAAAGGCTAGTTAATCTACCTGAACTGCTGTGGAAGGACTTCCTATTAACATAGTCCCCCTCATTTTCTGCTGGAGCAGTGATGGGTGTTTGGGTGCCATCTACGCACCCTGAGACGTTGGGAAGCCCTGCAAATTAATAGCTAATTACTGATTTCAGTCTGAGGTTGCAGCAGAATGTCTCTAACATAATATTAAATATAATATAGAATATATAATAATAATATATATCATTTAAGAATATTGGTGTCAGATTTGATATGTGCAGGTAAATGATTGAGTCTAATGAAAAATGGTACCGTTCAAACAGATATTCATTGGGGAATGACAGCACATCTAAACGGGGTCTGAAGATCCTCTCCTGGCGCAAGGCATTGCGAATTAATTCTGCCTCGGTATCAATCGGATTTCCTACATACGAACAACCCATGTCTGTCTGCCAGCTTGCTTCAGGCTCAGCAGTAGGGAGGAGACAGGGTGAACTCAGGGTTTCTTATAGAAAACCTGCCAGCGAGCAGGTTAGGTTCACAGAGTCAAGTTGCCATGGTGATTGAGTCAGAGTTTGACTTACCTCTCTTTCTGAAACTGAAAACCCAGAGTTTCCCTCATTTCAGGGTTAACATACTTTTCAGTAAACCCGCTTTCTGGAAAAACCCCCAGCAGGAGAAAGAGTTGGTACGTCGGAGCGGCACACTCATTGCGCTGTACTGAAACAAAAGTTAGGTTGTTAATCCCTTTCACATTTTCAGCTGCTGTCCGCCATAGTCATCCTCCGATCATCCTCCACTCCAAAATAAAGTCCACATTCTCTCGATCACCTGCCATACGCAGCCTGTCGTCTGTTTCCTGAAGCCAGTCACTATCCACACACCAGCAGCCTGCAGCAGCAAAACCTGGACTGGATCTGCTGACTGACTGGAAGTTCACATACATACTAAAAATAAATGACAAAAAGTCTTACCTCTAAAATGTGGATTACTTGTACCGTAATACCTGCAGTGCACTATATTGTACTGCAGTGTAGTATATTGCACTACAATTGTAATGATAACTTCCTTGGCAGCGCACAAACACACTTGCACAGAAATGACGGCTAATCTTTTTCACTTACGAGTAAGCCAAAGGAAACGGCAGACAAATTCTGATGAAGCGGCAGAGGAACTTTTAGCCGGGCAGAAATGTGTTGCTATGCTGATACTATATTTTCTTACATTCTGACTTTTATATGTGTAATGACTCTACTCACACATACAGTATATTGTCATTTTCACACATACATATACACATGTATTTTTTGGTATACATTACTTTCCCCTTCATATCATAGTTTTTTTTATTTTATTAAACAAATGCTGTGAGCTCATATACTTTCAAAGTCTTAGTAATATTAAAAGTGTGTATATAAAAGTGAAACTACCTGCACATGAAAGTGTTGATATACATCTCTCACAGTGAAATGATGTGAATATGAGCCTGGGAATATGGTTTGTGCTCATGTTAATCCTGTGGGTTCTGAATCCAAGCCACGTGGATTTCTTTGTTGTTTTTTAATACTGTAAGTGAGTGCACACTTTGTGATGTGACCCCAGCAAACATTAATGTTTATGTTCATTTGATCCTCCATGCTTCGCTAAAGGTTCATGTCTTTACTAGTGGTGTTAATTTAATAAACTAGCAAGGGTGTTTCTCAGCATGCTTTTTAAAGTGCATCTGAAGCACTAATTTACATTAAGGCGAGTAATCAGCAGCATGGTAATTAACAACCAAGTGTACACACACACACACACACACACACACACACACACACACATATATATATATACATATATTTGTATATATATGCATAGGGGCAAGAATCAATACAGGTCACGATACGATTTTATCATGATACTTTGTTTATAATGGTGATTCTAAATACTTTGAAATATGCTGAGTGTTGAGATAAGATTTCAAAAATTTCAAATTTTTATTGGAGGATAACCCCTTGAGATGTATCATCTCATCTTCCAGGGGGTCCTAGACATAGATACAATCAGTCTGTACAATACAGTCACATAAACACAACACAAAACATACACTTAAGGTGCTCACAGCGGCTCCCAAATCCCTCCCGCCCAACCCACCATACCCCATCAGCCCCCAACACCCTCACAAGGGCAAATAGAAATAAAGATACATCAGGAAAAAAAATAAGAAAAAAAGAAAAGAAAAAAAAGGAGTTAAATTAATAACAATGGCATGGGGTCTGAAACAAGGACATTAGTGAGGTCTTGAACAGATGGAAGGAAGTGACAGATCTAATGGATGGCGGTAAGTTATTCCAATCAGAGGGAGCTTTGTGTTTGAAAGCACGTCTACCAATTTATTTTGAAGTTCTTGGGACAGAAAAAAACAGTTGATGTGAATGTCTGACAGAATAAGATGGTCGGTAGGGGACTAGGTATTGTTTTAAGTAGAGCAGGTAGTTGAAGTGGACACATTTATAAATAAGCTGGAGCCAATGGAAGCGTCGCCTGAGGCTGAGAGGCAGCAAATCAAGAGTCTGATGCATGATACAGTGATGGGTTCTGTATGGACATCTTAAAACAAATCTGCAGATACTGTTAAAAGCAACATCAAGAGAGTGCAGGTATTTCCCTGATGTGTTTTGGTATATGGTATCGGCATAGTCAATTATTGGTAGTAGCAGTTGGGTGGAGATTCTTTTCCTTACTTGAAGAGTGAAACAATTTATGGAGCGATAAAGTTTGCTGAGATTATGATTAATTCTATTTACAACAGATTCAATGTGTGGCTTAAATGTTAATGTAGTGTTGATCCAAAGACCCAGATATTTGAATGTGTCCACTTTTTCAAGGGGATTCCATCATTAAAGCAGAGAGACAGTTCAGCAGAGTGATGTGATAATTTATGACTGGTACCAAACAACATAAAACATGACTTCTATTTGTTTAATAATAATCTGTTATGGCTAAGCCAGTCCTGGACATTATTAAATTCAAATTGCAAGAGTGTTTCCATTCCTAATATATTGGTGCTCGATGTATAAATGACAGTATCATCGGCATACAGTTGGGTATGGCAGCCAGAGGAGGATAGAGAAAGGTTGTTAATAAATATGGAGAACAGAAGTGGCCCCAAAGATGACCCTTGTGGAACACCCCTTTCTACGATTAAATAATCAGACTGACTTTCTTTATGTAAATAGGAGTTGAACCATAATAAGGCATGACGAGACAGTCCAATTGCATGTAGTTTGTCCAGGAGCAGGTAATGGTCTACGATGTCAAAAGCTTTGCTCAGATCTAAACAAATTGCACCTGTGAATTTGTCATTGTCTGATGCTGTTAACACATCGCTAGTGAATTTAAGCAGAGCAGTGGTTGTAGAGTAATTGGGTCTAAAACCAGACTGGCATGGAGACAAAATGTTGTAGTCAGAGATGTATTGAGAGAGTTGATTAAAGATAAGTTTCTCAAAAATCTTAACAACAGAACTGGGCGATAGTTGTTAAGATCAAGTGGGTCACCGCCTTTAAACATTGGAGTGACCTTGGCACATTTCTATGATAATGGGAGTGCACTAGTGGATAGTGACAGGTTAAATAAGTCTGCTAGTGGATAGATCAAAACATGAGAGGCTAATTTAATAAACTTAGTCTCCAGGCCATCTGGCCCAGGGCCACAGTCTTTCTTTAATGTATTAATGATCATTTGGATGTCAACAGGTGAATTTTTTTTAAATGAGAATGAACCTCTAGGAGCTAGACTATTATAAGTATTAGATATTTTATATTGATCAGACTTAAAAGAACTGCCCACGTAGGAGAAGTGCTTGTTAAAGGCATTAGAAACAAGACAAGGATCTTGAATAATGTTGTTATTGACTCGGATATGGGTGCTGGAGTTTTTATCTGATTTATTGAGGGTGGTATTTATTCTGTTCTAAAACTCTTTTGGGTTGTGAAAGTCCTCAGAAAGTCGATTCTTATAGTAGTTTGATTTTGCATTCCGTGTCTTTGTTTTACATTGATTTCTTAAAGTTTTATATTTTTCCCAGTCGGCAGGATCTTTACTTGTCCTATATTTCTGCCAGACTGCATCCCTTTGCTTAAAAAGAGTTATCAGCTCTGAGCTGATCCAAGGTAGATGTCTGCCTTTAACCTTGACCTCCCTCCATGGAGCATGTGTGTCAATAATTTTTACAAATTCAGAAAAAAAGAAATTCCAAGCATCTTCAGCATAAGGTATAAGTTGAAATCTTTCCCAATTTATATTAATTACGTCATGCATGAACCTTTCAGCATTAATATTCTTACATTGTCTTATTCGGATGCATTTTGGTGGGGGTCTGGGAAAATGAATTTTCCATACACAAAAGATAGCTGAATGGTCGCTAAAGCAATCAGAGAGAACCCCAGATTTAATAATCCTTTCGGGATGTGTAACAAGAATCCAGTCAATAAGTGTTTTTGATCTGGGGTTTTCTCTGGTGGGCTCACTTATCAGTTGAGTTAAATTAATGCTTTTGAACAGATTTTTGTCCTCTGTAGAAGAACGGTCGAGCTAATTGCTATTGAAATCTCCAAGGATAATTAGTTCACTTGGATATTCAAAGGAGTTAATAGTAGATAATATACATTTAGTAGATTCAGGATGGACAGGTGGGGGCCTATAAATGCTACCAATGATCAAATGTTTGTTTGCATGAAATATTAATTTCACAAATATGCCTTCAAAGAGCTGAGGAGTTAGTTTGGGTATGATGAGCTCTGAAACAAAACGTGATGAGATATATATTGCCACTCTTGCTCCTCTAGTTCCTCTATCGGCTCTGTACAGTGTATAATTGTCCAATTTGATCTCAGAGTCACTGATATTGCTATGTAACCAAGTTTCTGAGAAGGTGAGCACATCAGGATGATGCTGTGCAACCCAGACTCTAAGAAGATCAATTTTGGGGAGAAGGCTTTTTATATTTAAATGGATAACTTTTAGTCCTTTAACAGTTTCAATTATAGTTCAAAAAGCATATGATGGAGGTAGTGGCTGGTGAGTGGTGGGGGCAGGAGGAGAGAGAGCCAAGTGAGACACTGAGACACAAACACACAAACATCCACACACACACACACACACACACACACACACACACACACACACACACACACACACACACACACACACACACACACACACAAGATAAAGAGTAGGAGAAACATAAACATAAACAAAATAAAATACAAAATAAGAAAAATAAGAGGAATAATAATAAAAGATATATTGCAATTTATTACCTTTTTTAACTGCAAATTATGTCCCCAAAGGAAAACTATGTCAACAACTGTTTTTTATTATTTAATAAGATAAAGTGTTTGGTCTGTTCATCTCACTTCAGTCAATTTTATTGCAGCAAAATGTGTCTGCTGGAGGGAATAACCAATTAATTTTATTAGGGACTGTTTGTTATGTAAAGGGCGTGGGAGGTGCAAAAAGGGGGATGTCAAATAATTTTTTAATCACGGCGGGGAGAGGTATTTTTGAAAGAAAACATAAGCTGGGCTGGTTTGGAAGGCATGTTTTTTTTTTTGTTTGTTTGTTTGATTTAAATTACCAAGATCACATAAAATCAGAAACTGTAAAAATGAGAAATTATCTTTGGATTTTCACATTTCTGACGGTCCTCAGACACATCATGTGCGAAAAATGCTTCTGTCAGAAAAAACAAACAAACAAACATTAACTAAATCTGAGCTTAGATAGTGATGTTTCATCAAAATCACTCTGTTCAACATATCATTTAAAATTTAGCCAAAAATAAACAGCTTGCACAAACTATCCAGCATGCACAACAAGAGTGAAAAACTGAGGCTTTTTTCAGCTTAAAATTTTAGTCTTCAACTTTTACCTTTTAACTTTCAAACATCAAAGAGTAAGTTCTTAAAATCTAAAATAAATTTATGGTGGAGGGAGTGTCATGCTTTTTCAGCCAGTCACTCAAGGAGACTCAAGGAAAATTATTTGTAGCTTCGGGGAGGGTGAAGATTAAAATGTCACACCCCAGCCACCCCCCTCCTCTGATAGAGCAGTCCATTATTCTACTTGGCTTCCAAAAGTTTAATTTGTATTTGCAATATTAATAATTTCTATTAAAAATATACAGTGTATGAAGTGTGTGTGCTTCGCCAACTGGGTGTGGCCAGGCGGATTTTGCAAGTTTGGCACACCGTGTGTCTGGCGCAGCTACTCCTCTTTCCCACCTCTGTCCCTCCTACCTGCGCAAGTCGGAAAGAGGGAGGAGAGAAGCCGTGGAGTGGGTTTTACATACAGCACACCAATCAAATGAGCCCCTCTCCTCGCCCTTAAATACGCTGCTCGAAGGCGTAATGAGAGTTTACTCAATTCGCCACGGCAGAAGAGAGCAGCAGCGTCAGACGGCCAAACTCCTCCCAGGAGGAAACTGATGTTTTGGTCCGGGAGGTCCAAGCTCGCATTGTCCGAATATACGGAACTGCAAGCAGACCTCCACTGGCTGATGATGCAAAGGTAGCCTGGGAGGAGGTCACCACAATTGTAAATCAATGTTGCGTTTCTCTCGTGCGCGCGCGCTCTCTCTTTCTCTCTCGCAGTCTCACTCTGTTTCTTTTCTTTTGACTTTTCTAAGATGACAGATGCTGAATATATACTCCCTATCTGATGCTGTGGCTGTTTGTGGTTGGCTGAGAGGGATGTGAACTCATTAGTTTGCAGCTGTGTTAATCAAATCAGGTTGGGTTTCCATTACGCGTGCCAAACGTGCCAAACGGTGCCAATCCCCTTTGATCTGACATCAGATGTGACGGGACAGTCGATATAGAGATACATTTATGTGCTGATTGCAGATAGTTGCATTGCATAGTGATTTTTGGGTATTTATTGCATCGTTAATGTGCCTGATATTCTGGAAACCTGCCTGTGAGGTTTTGGTGACGTGTGCGCACTGTCCGCTGGTCAGCCAAACTTCGGCTTACACCAGCTGCGCTCCGCCTGCGTTGACAGCAGACCTGGTTTCAGCTGGCAAGCTTTTAGCGCACCTTCGGCGAAGCCTTTTGGCACGAAACTGTCACTGCGCCTAGCTGGATCTGTCGACACCTCCCCCTGCTGTGCCGTCACACCCATCTCAGCGCACCTCGGTCTGCCAAACTACCAAACTGAGCGCGCCTCGGGTTGCGCTGCTTGAAACTAGCTCTGCGCGGGGTTTGCCACCCTGCGCTGCGCCGGGAAACTAGAGCCCTCAGTCTCACACATCTCACATGGTCAGTGGCTTCCAATCAAACAACTGGCCTGTAGGTCAGGCAGTAGTCTGTGAGAACACAAGCTGTCGATGAAACACCGAAATTCAATAAAATATCAGCCAAGTTTTAGATGTGTGTGGTAAGATCAGTGGTGGGCAGGGCTGGACTGGGACAAAAAATCGGCCCGGGCATTTTGAGCCTAGTCCGGCCCACCAGGTATTGATGGAAAGACAATGAAGCCTATGAATGAAAACAAACTTTCTTGTGACACCGCTTGTACACTGTCTTGTTGGTGTATATTCAATTTTTCAATTCAATTTTATTTATAAAGCCCAATATCACAAATCACAATTTGCCTCACAGGGCTTTACAGCATACGACATCCCTCTGTCCTTATGACCCTCACAGCGGATAAGGAAAAACTCCCCAAAAATGCCCTTTATTGGGGAAAAAAAAACGGTAGAAACCTCAGGAAGAGCAACTGAGGAGGGATCCCTCTTCCAGGACAGACAGACGTGCAATAGATGTCGTACAGAACAGATCAGCATAATAAATTAACAGTAATCCGTATGACACAATGAGACAGACAGAGACAGAGAGAGAGAGAGAGAGAGAGAGACAGAGAGAGAGATGCAGGTAATAACAGTAGCTTACAACAAC
>NC_065529.1:1944123-1952412 GCF_006386435.1 Epinephelus moara
TTGTCTCTTTTTCTCTCTTATTTTTTCCGCACCTCCTTTGAGTTTCTTCTCAATTTTGTCAATCTCCTCTCTCTCTGTATGATTGATTGATTGGCAGCCGAGGCACAAGTGGGAGGGGGCATCGGCCCTCGGCTGTAATTGGTCCAGCCCAGAATCAATCATGACTAATGGGCCGATCTACCAGTTTTGTGTACCAATAGGTATCATGACATGACTCAAAAAAAAAAAAAGGCCCGGCCCAAAATTACCATCGGCCCACCGGGCAAATGCCCGGTATGCCCGATGGCCAGTCCAGCACTGGTGGTGGGTGCAGCAGTTTTGAGCACTACACTGTGGACAGGGTCGTCTCCATGNAATCAATCATGACTAATGGGCCGATCTACCAGTTTTGTGTACCAATAGGTATCATGACATGACTCAAAAAAAAAAAAAGGCCCGGCCCAAAATTACCATCGGCCCACCGGGCAAATGCCCGGTATGCCCGATGGCCAGTCCAGCACTGGTGGTGGGTGCAGCAGTTTTGAGCACTACACTGTGGACAGGGTCGTCTCCATGCATAAAGACAGACAGTGAATTATTCAGGTGTGCCTTGGCCTCAGGTGAACCACGATGAAAGTAGATTTTAGATTAACAATATATCGACACTGTCCTCTTGCTCAGAGGTAGACGTCCAGTGGGACGTGTAGGACAGGCCTCATTGGGTGAGCTTGAGAATGGGTCTGCTGTTGACCAAAAACACCATTCCCGCCACACTTAGTCTCACACATCTCACATGGTCAGCAGCTTCCAATCAAACAACTGGCCTGTAGGTCAGGCAGTAGTCTCTGAGAACACAAGCTGTGGATGAAACACCGAAATTCAATAAAATATCAACCAAGTTTTAGATGTGTGTGGTAAGATCAGTGGTGGGTGCAGCAGTTTTGAGCACTACACTGTGGACAGGGTCGTCTCCATGCATAGAGACAGACATTGAATTATTCAGGTGTGCCTTGGCCTCAGGTGAACCATGATGAAAGTAGATTTTAGATTAACAATATGTCGCCACTGTCCTCTTGATCAGAGGTAGACGTCCAGTGGGTCCTGTTAATTGAAGCCAAGACCAAATGTATGAGGTGGTGATATTAGACTTTTGGGTCAAACAAAAGTAATGATTTTATTTGTTGAACTGGGGCCCCCACTGAAAGAGTCACTGTTATTGCTTCTGTCATTGAGTTATATACGTTTCAACACACACTGAAATAAAAGTTTTTTTAATCTTTGTCTGAATGTTTTCATGAAAAAAAGATGGTGCAGATGGCTAGACCTCGGAGGTATTAGCTGGAAAATACAACAGAATCATAGCCTCACATAGTCAGAATTTAAAGTAAATAACAGTATCACAGAAAAAAAGCATTTTACACATTTTTCTAAGGTTTCATCCAGGTGTTTTTGAAAAAAAAAGAGGGTAAAGCAATCTACTGAAAATGTGATTATGAGTGAAAAACGAATCTACACAGACAGAAATGTATATCTGGGACCTTACTGTAAATAATATGTACATTTCCAACAGTCTATGGTGCCAGAAAGGAGTTCAAACCTCCTGGGGAGCTCTGGAGTGTCATTGACTACAAGATGCATAAGCCATTGGGCCAATCGTTGCTATTAAATGGCTATGAGGCCTTACAAAGTAAGGGAGGGCCTTTGTTCTAACACAGTCCACTTTGTGGACCGGTGCCTGAGGAACCACCTTCAGATCAACGTGGGGAAAACCAAAGAGCTGGTGGTGGATTTCTGCAGGCGCAGACTCGTCCCCCCAACACCAGTGAACATCCAGGGAAGGACATTGAGATGGTGACATCTTATAAGTACCTGGGTGTTCATCTTAACAATAAACTGGACTGGACTGATCACATAACAGCACTATACAGAAAAGGCTAAAGCAGACTTTACCTGCTGAGGCAGCTCAGGTCTTTTGGAGTGCAGAGGATGCTCCTGAAGACCTTCTCTGACACTGTGGTGGCATCAGCCATCTTTTACGTAGTGGTCTGCTGGGGCAACAGTGTCTCGGCTGCAGATAGGAAGAGACTGGACAAGCTGATCAAGAAGGCCAGCTCTGTCCTGGGATGCTCTCTGGACTCTGTGCAGGTGGTGGGAGAAAGGAGGATGACAGCCAAGCTGTCATCTCTGAGAACAAATGACTCCCACCCCCTGCAGGAGGAGATAAAAGCTCTGGAGAGCTCCTTCAGCGATAGACTGATTCACCCAAAGTATATGAAGGAACGCTATCGCAGGTCCTTCCTGCCTGCTGCTGTCAGACTATATAACCAGCACTGCTCACAATAAACTGCACCATGGACTAGTGATGGGCAAAGCAGTTCTTTAGATGTTACTGAATTACTAGAATCAGTTCATTAAAAAGATTCATTCACAGAATCGTTCAGTGCTGAGTCTCTCCGTTGCTGCGTCTGCCCTGCACTAGTGAGTCTCATTACTTGCCAGCCTAGCATTTTAAGTTGGTTTATCTGGAAACCAGACATGGGGGAAAGTCTTACGTGCAAGTCACAAGCAAGTCTCAAGTCTTTACCTTCAAGTCTCAAGCAAGTCCCAAGTTAGTTGTGGTGAGAATCAAGCAAGTCAAGTCGAGTCATTGCTTAGGTCAAGCAAGTCACAAGTCAAGTCATATGTCACATACAGCAAACATCTCCTCACGATCCGCTAGCTACATGTCCTCTGAATATGCTGTGAAAAAGTTCGGTCTCTGTAGGCAGCCCAGGCTCCGCAAATGGCAACAAAAACATTTGGGTCCAGGCTGCACCAACCAGCCAGCACGAGACCTGCGAAAGCAACCACACACACATGAACGCGGTGCCCATGTCTCACCGTCTCGTGCAAGTGCGCACGTGTGAACGCAGTGCCCAGAGAGGCAGTTAGAGCTACAGGCTACAATAGGCTATAAACAGAGTTCAAACAGGGCTCTACGCTGTGTGTGTGTGTGTGTGTGTGTGTGTGTGTGTGTGTGTGTGTGTGTGTGTTTGTGTGTGTGTGTGTGTGTGTGTGCGTGCATCAAATCCTGTACCATGGCAATATAAACAGGATGAAGACGGGATGATCAAACTGGACTTTACATTTCACATCCCTCATTTAATCTCTGCACTTGTCACTTTCATATTATTTCATCAAACTGGACTTAAGTTTGTGCATTGCATTCAACTTCCACTGTTACATAATTTAATTATTTATGCACATTGTTGCTCTTTTCACCGTCATACATTTCATACACTTCATTCCTTTATCCATAGCACAGACCATATTTCCTTTGTACAGTCAATATTTCATTTCACGTTTTATATACCATATACCACTCTGTAAATAAATTTTACAATTTCAATATAATTTTAATATTATTTTTGCTGATTTCATTATTGTTATTATTGGTTTACTTTTTTCAATTTTTATTCTTCTGTGTTGCGTGTTTTTGGGAGCAAACACCAAGACACATTCTTTGTATGCTTGCATTGGCTAATAAAACAGATTCTAATTGAATGTATGTCATGCTGACATCGTTGTACCTGTCGTCCTCCGGGTCGGGGGGGCAGCAGCCTCAGCAAGGAAGCCCACTTCCGTCAGCTCTTCTGAGGGAACCCCAAGGCGTTCCCAGGCCAGCCGGGCGATGTAATCCCTCCAGCGTGTCCTGGGGCGGCCCCGAGGTCTCCTCCCGGTTGGACATGCCCGAAACACCTCCCAAGGGAGGAGTCCGGAAGGCATCCTTACTAGATGTCCGAACCACCTCAACTGGCTCCTCTCGATGTGAAGGAGCAGCGGCTCTACTCCGAGTCCCTCCTGGATGTCCAAGCTCCTCACCCTATCTCTAAGGCTGAGCCCAGCCACCCTGCGGAGGAAACTCATTTCGGCCGCTTGTACTCGCGACCTCGTTCTTTCGGTCACTACCCAGTGCTCGTGACCATAGGTGAGGGTTGGAACGTAGATCGACCGGTAAATCGAGAGCTTCACTTTCTGGCTAAGCTCCCTCTTCACCACAATGGACCGGTTAAGCGCCTGCATCACTGCTGACGCCACCCCAATCCGCCTGTCAATCTCCCGCTCCATTCTACCCTCACTCGTGAACAAGATCCCGAGACCTGGAGAGGGCAATCCACCCTTTTCTGGCTGAGGACCATGGCCTCAGACTTGGAGGTGCTGATTCTCATCCCAGCCGCTTCACACTCGGCTGCGAACCGTCCCAGCAAGAGCCGGAGGTCACTGTTCGATGGGGCTAGGAGGACCACGTCATGCGCAAAATCAGAGACGAGATCCTCCTGTCACCGAACCTGACACCCTCCACCACTCGGCTGCGCCTAGAAATTCTGTCCATGAAAGTTATGAACAGAACCGGTGATAAAGGGCAGCCCTGGGGGAGTCCAACTCTCACCGGGAACAGGTCCGACTTACTGCCAGCCATGCGAACCAGACTCGCGCTCCTTCGGTACAGGGACTGGATGGCCCTTAGCAAGGGGCCACCAACCCCCTACTCCCTGAGCACCCCCCACAGGATGCCCCTGAGTACATGGTTGTAAGCCTTCTCCAAATCCACAAAACACATGTGGACTGGTTGGACTAACTCCCATGCCCCCTCCAGCACCCTGGCGAGGGTAAAGAGCTGGTCCATGGTTCCGCGTCCGGGACGAAAACCACATTGCTCCTCCTCAATCTGAGGTTCAACTATCGACCAGACCCTCTTCTCCAGCACCCTGGAGTAGACCTTACTAGGTAGGCTGAGGAGTGTTATCCCCCTGTAATTGGAACACACCCTCTGGTCCCCTTTCTTGAAGATGGGGACCACCAACCCGGTCTGCCACTCCAGAGGCTTAAGATATCCAGGGCACATCTCATCCACCCCCGGGGCTCCGCCACTGCGGAGTTGTTTCACTACCTCGGCGACTTCTGCCCCAGAAATTGGACGACCCGCCCCCGAGACCCCTGGCTCTGTTTCCTCACTGGAATATGTGTTGGTGGGATTTAGGAGCTCCTCAAAGTATTCCTTCCACCGCCCGACATTTCCCCAGTCGACGTCAGCAGCTCCCCGCCCCCACTGTAAACAGTGTGAGCAAGTTGCCGCCTTCCCTCCTGAGGCGCCGGACGGTTGGCCAGAACCTCTTTGGCGCCCATCGATAGTCTTTCTCCATAGCCTCACTGAACTCCTCCCACGCCTGAGTTTTTGCCTCCGCGACTGCCACTGCTGCGCTCCGCTTGGTCCGCCGGTACCCGCCGGTACACGCCAGCTGCTTGTGGAGACCCACAGACCAGCCATGCCCTGTAGGCCTCCTTCTTCAGCCTGACGGCTCCCCTCACCTCTCTGTGTCCACCAGCGGGTTCGGGGATTACCGCCGCGACTGGCCCCAGTGGCCTTGCGGCCACAGCTCGCATCCGCCGCCTCGACAATAGCAGAGCGAAATGAGACCCATTCAGACTCAATGTCCCCCTCTGCCCTCGAGATGCGGTTGAAGCTCTCCTGGAGGTGGGAGTTGAAGATCATCTTGACAGGTTCTTCCGCCAGGCATTCCCAGCAGACCCTCACTGCTCGCTTGGGCCTGCCAGGTCTGCGCGGCGTCCTCCCCTGCCATCTGATCCAACTCACCACCAGGTGGTGATCAGTTGACAGCTCTGTTCCTCTCTTCACCCGAGTGTCCAGAACATATGGCCACAGGTCAAATGATACAACTACAAAGTCAATCATTGACCTGCGACCTAGGCTGTCCTGGTGCCACGTGCACCGATAGACATCCTTATGCTCAAACATGGTGTTAGTTATGGCCAAACTGCGACCCGCACAGAAGTCCAATAACTGAACACCAATCACGCCCCTCCAGGTCCTGCTGTCATTGCCCACGTGAGTCCCCAGCAGAACAATGGAGCCCCCAGTCGGGGCACTATCCAGCACCCGTCCCAGGGACTCCAAAAAGGGCGGGTACTCTGAACTGCTGTTCGGCGCATAAGCGCAGACAACAGTCAGGACCCGTTCCCCGACCCAAAGGCACAGGGAAGCAACCCTTTCATCTACCGGGGTGAACCCCAACATACAGGCAGAGAGTCTGGGGGCTATCAGAAAGCCCACCCCAGCCCTTCGCCTCTCACCCGGAGCAACTCCAGCAAAGGAGAGAGTCCAACCTCTCTCAAGGACTTGGGTTCCAGAGCCGGAACTATGTGTCGAGGTGAGGTCGACTATATCTAGCCGGTAACGCTCAACCTCTTCCACAAGCTCTGGCTCCTTCCCCGCCAGAGAGGTGACATTCCATGTCCCAAGAGCCAACTTCTGTAGCTGAGGATCGGACCGCCAAGGCCCCCAGCTTGGTCTGCTGCCCGATCCACAATGCACCACTCCCTTCTGGATCCCTCTGCAGGTGGTGGGCCTGCAGGGGGACGAGCCCATGTAGCCGGTTCGGGCTGGGCCCGGCCGGACCCCATGGGCGAAGGCCCGGCCACCAGGCGCTTGCCCACGGGCCCCAACCCCAGGCCTGGCTCCAGGGCGGGGCCCCGGTAACCCTCCGGGCCAGGTACACGCTCTCCTGTTATTATCCATCATGAAGGGTCTTTTGAACCGTTCTTTGTCTGACCCTTCGCCCAGAACCAATCTGCCATGGGAAACCCTACCAGAGGCAAAATGCCCCCGACAGCATAGCTCCCAGGGTCATTAGGGTGCTGACATAAAATCCCAAAACCAAGAATCATAAAGATACAAAAAAAGACTAATTTTAGTAACTATTTCCAGTAAATGGGAAAAGACAAGCAAACAAACAAACAAAAAATTCATTTTATACACTGGACCTTCAAAGTGATGTCCGAAACTAGCCTGGAAATCCAGACCCAAATCTAGAAAGATTTAGGGTCTGGCTATGAGTAATGCAAATGGCCCAACTCGAGGGGCGGCACCAAGCATGCATTTGAAAATATCACTGCATGCAATTGGATAACACTATGACCAATCAGAACAATACACGGGGTGACATATCCAGAGCGCTACCAGCGGAGCTAACTGGTAGATTAGACTCTTGCCGTATCCGGTCAGCAAAACAGCAAAAACGTCCTTCTTGCAAAGGAAAGATTCGAGCGCCGTCTTCTGTTCCTCTTTTAGAGAAAAAGCCAAATCTAACTCGTTCATTGTATCAGCCAAAGCCATTTCAAACAACTGGTGTTCATTCATAGCGATCTTGCAATGTTTACTGACTGATTCTGGACTCGTCGCAACGCTGTCGTCATCTGTTTAGCTCGCCTCTGGCCCGCCTATATCAGATACACCGATGTGATTGGTGCAGCTCGGCTACAAGGGCATGGGTAATGAGCATCATTACCGATTGCCAGAGTGACTCGCTGAGCACATTCAAATTGTGCTCTAGCGAGAACTCTGGATTTCCAGAGTAGTCTGAAACTAGACCTGGCATGGCTTGTGTCCAAAAAATGAAAAAATCAAAACTTTGTCGTAGAGCTAAACCAAATACATCATTGGAAAGGTCTCAGTCTGTAGCGTAACATATTTCAGTATGAAGATTCTACATGACTCTTGCTTTAAAACACTGACCTTTGAACCTTGACCTCGGTGCATGTTTAAAGGCTTATAATTCAGCAACAAAAGGGAGTACAGACATGGGACGAACTGTTATAGAGAGATCTTGACCTCAACTATCATGTGAGTGTAGTAAACAACTGGGGTGCTGTCAGATATGGGTAAAATATGGTTAAAATTAAAAAACTACAATTCAGACTAGACCATTTAATGACAACTCTCATTCACAGTGATCAAACAGGCTTTGTTAAATCCCGGTTAGCTTCAGACAACATCCGCAGACTGCTACATATTATTGACGCTGCCAAAGATATTTCCTCCTCTTGCTCTATTCTTTCTTTAGATGCAGAAAAAGCTTTTGATCAATTGGGATGAGAATATCTTTGGACAGTATTGGATCTGATTTCATTAATATGATTAAAACACTTTGGGCTCTAGTTTCCCGGCGCAGTGCAGGGTGTCGCAGGGTGGCGAACCCCGCGCAGAGCTAGTTTCAAGCAGCGCAACCCGAGGCGTGCTCAGTTTGGTAGTTTGGCAGACCGAGGTGCGCTGAGATGGGTGTGGTAGCGCAGCAGGGGGAGGTGTCGACAGATCCAGCTTGGCGCAGTGACAGTTTCGTGCCAAAAGGCTTCGCCGAAGGTGTGCTAAAAGCTTGCCAGCTGAAACCAGGTCTACTGTCAGCGCAGGGGGAGCGCAGCCGGTGTAAGCCGAAGTTTGGCTGACCGGCAGACAGTGCGCACACGTCACCAAAA
>NC_065529.1:1952681-1980448 GCF_006386435.1 Epinephelus moara
ATTCGGACACTGCAAGCTTGGACCTCCCGGACCAAAACATCAGTTTCCTCCTGGGAGAAGTTTGGCCGTCTGACACTGCTGCTCTCTTCTGCCATGGCGAATTGAGTAAACTCTCATTATGCCTTCGCGCAGCGCATTTAAGGGCGAGGAGAGGGGCTCATTTGATTGGTGTGATGTGAATGGGCTGTGTAAAACCCACTCCACGGCTTCTCTCCTCCCTCTTTCCGACTTGCGCAGGTAGGAGGGATGGAGGTGGGAAAGAGGAGTAGCTGCACCAGCGCGCACGGTGTGCCAAACTTGCAAAATCCGCCTGGCCATACCCACTTGGTGAAGCGCAGGTGCACTGCGCCTCTGCCTCGCCCGGTCTGTGAAACTAGAGCCCATAATGTCAATCCCTCTGCCATGGTTTCCACAGGTCATCTTTGTTCTTCTCAGTTTACTATACAGGGTTCTATTTGCCAGGGTTGCCCTCTCTCTCCTAAATTAGTCATTATTTCATTAGTACTCACCACAAGGTGTTAGCCTTCGCTGATGACCTTGTACTATATATAAGCAGAACCTCATATTTTAACTCTTTTCAATGAATTTGGAAGTTTTTCTGATTATAAGATAAATTGGTCTAAGTCTGCATTGATGCCACTTAATTCAGGCATTGATAATCTTTTGAGTTCCTTTAACATACCAATTAAGAAAACCTTTACATATCTAGGTATTGAAATTCATCCTAATCTTCATTCTATTATATATTCCAATTTTACAAATACTTTCAAGATAATTGAGGCAGACTTAATGAGGCCGTCTAACTCTAATATGCCATTTTCATTCCAAGCACGTGTTTCGCTTATAAAAATGGATATTTTACCTCATATTAATTTTTTCTCTTCAGTGATTCCTTTGCCTCCTCCACCAAAGTATTGGGAAAATTTTCACTCTATCATATCAAAATTTATATGGAAAGGGAAACAACCAAGAGTGAAATTGTCTACTCTGCAACATGACAGAACTTCTGGTGGATTATCTCTCCCCAGTCTGAAATTATATGCTTTGGCGCATACTTTGAGATCTCTATCTGTTTGGTTTGATCCTCATGCACAGACGTCTTGGAGATTTATTGAAGAACATTTAGTGCACCCCTATAGACTCCAGGATGCAGTTTATTCCGCAATCACTCTTAAGAAAGCTAATTACAGTTTGGTCCCATAATTACCCATTTGATAGTAAGTTGGCGAGCTGCAATTAAAAATATTAAAAACAACCCAAAAATGGCATCTAAATTCTCCAATCTTTTATAACCATTCACTATTATCCAACTCTCACCCTTTTACCTTTCCTGAGTGGTCAGACAGAGGAATTCTTGTACTTAAAGATGTCCATGGAGATAAAGGCCTTTGTGCATTCCAAGATTTACAACAACAATACAATTTACCTGGCCATTCTTTTTTCTTTTATCTGAGACTGAGATCTGCAATAAAAGCTTATGGAGTATCCTGGGACAGAAAACTTGATACATTGTCCTCTCACACCATTATAGTTGAGCAATATACAACCAGTGGTTTAGCTTCATCCTTGTATAAATGGGTCCATGTCATTGGTCCGACAGCCCATTGGTCCGACATCCCATTAGTCCGACGTCCCGTTGTTCCGATATGTGATTATACTAGGCTATACTGTATTTGTGTACCATAGAGGATCAGCAAACGCAACAAAAGTAGGCTACTGGTCGAGATACAAGTGCCATAGAGAGAAGAGAGTGAAACACCATAACCTCCTGTTATTAACTCTGGGGTCGGGGTTGTGTGGGGAGCTCTCCGTGGTGCTGAACGACTCCCGGTGGGCGTATTTCTGCCTTGATGTTGTGCCGCAACCGGCTCTGGGTCAGCTGGGAAAGGCTTGAGGCAAAGCAGGCTCACGGCTTATGTGTTTGCCACTTTCTTTTTCATTTTAACCCACACCATGATCTTTTCCTAACCAAGTGGTTTTTGTGCCTAAACCTAGCCGGACCTTAACCACAGGGCATCATGATGATTTCGGAACAACGGGACTTCGGAACAATGGGTTTAATATGGTCGGAACAATGGGATGTCGGACCCATGGGCTATCGGACCAATGGGCAGACCCCGTATAAATTTCTTCTTGACTTATCATATAAACCTCTTGTGCTCCAGAACAATTGGCAAAAAGATTTAACTTCAATTGAAATACCCTGGAACCACATTTTTACCAACATAAAACTAGCTTCTAAAAACCATCACCATCAGCTCATCCATTTTAATTTTTTACACCGAATTTATTTAAAACACCTCCTCATTTTGTGGTTTCTGTTCACACAAGCATATCATTCTCACATGTTTTGGCAATGCAGATTAATAATATCATTTTGGCAAAAAATCAGTACCTCTATAGGCCTGTTTCCACTGCAGGAACTTCGGGGTAATTTTACGGGGCCGGGGCCGTTGGTGCGTGTCTCCACCGCAGGAACCACCCCCGAAGGACAGAATTCCGGAACTTTTACAGGGGCTAAACAAGTCCCTGCCTCGGAGTAGGTACTCAGAACGGCCCTGAGAAACTCCTGGCTGGGGCTTGGGGTTTACTTGGTGCTGATTGGATATACTCAAGGTGGGATGTGACATTTTGTAAATAACAACATGGTTATCGTAGTTTAGCTGGGCTAACCGTTAGCTGTTAGCAGTGTCTGTAATAACTCAATAAACGGTCCATGAAAAAAATATTTTTTCCATCGGATATCTTAGTTACAACATGATTGAGCTAGCAAAGCAGTTTTGTGTTGCTATGTGTGGTATTTCTTCAGTTTTGGGAAATCACGATGTCTAGAAAGCATCAGCTGACAGGGACAGCTAACAGCAGCAGCAAAGCTAACATCAGGACGTCATCTGTTAAAAGCCTCCCGTTGTTGGATATGACATGAAACTACTCCAGTTAGCTCAATCATGTTGTAACTAAGACATCCGCTGGAAAAAAAAAAAATGTTCACGTACCGTGACCGGAGTTATTACAGACACCGCTAACGGCTAACGGCTAACGGCGCCCCTACGTCATCGCGGTCAAAATGGTCACACAACGATTACGTCACATACAGAGCCCAGTAACTTTACAGGAACCTTCCTCCTACTCCGCTCTCTCAGTGGAGACACGACGGTTGAGAGGGCAGAGCGAGAGGACGTTCCTGTAGTAGTTCCTGCCCCCCAAATAGTACCAGGAACAGTGGAAACAGGCCTTATGTGTAACATTATTGGAAAGACAATTTCTTGTTCTCCCAGGGTGCTCCTACTGAATGATGATTCTGCATTAAATCTATCAGTTACAGAGAAACGTATATACTTGGCAGGCCTAACAGCAGCCAAAAAAATGCTTGCAATGCACTGGAAGCCTCTGCATGATTTGTCTATTAGTCACTGGTCTAATCTGTTTATAGAAATTTTATATATGGAATTTTCAGTGGCAAGATTACACGGTGCTGGTCCAAGAGCACTTAACTCATGGTCACAGGCCATTGAAAAGCTGAAAGAACAGAGAATTGTTTAGATCAGTATTGTTAACTGGACTGATAGTGTTTTTTATTTATTTTTATTTTATTGGGGTGGGTTCGCCACAGGAGGGGTGGGAGGACGGCTGGGATGAGGGGGGTCCGGTGCCCACGTGAGGATTTCTAATGTTCATGTCCATGGTCTGGGCGGGATCACTGAACATTCTGGCTTTTTGTTCCTTCTATGTCTGGACTTTGGATAATTACTGATTATTGACTATGCCTCTCGGACTTTTTAGGACTTTGGAGACACCATCTGGACACTCTGGATGTGGGCGTCGTTTCCTTATAAGGGAATGTTTGTATTGTAAAAGTGAAAAAACAATCCAGTTGATCACAAAAAAAAAAACTACAATTCCCTTGGACCACGCCATGCAGCTTGATACATATCAGCAACACAGTTGTAGTTCTTCTGATTTGCAAAGTAGGGTTCAAAATATGGTGGCAAAAAGATATATCTACTGAATATATCAAATATCCAGTAAAGCCAAACTAGTAATTAGACTGCACCTAGATGAACTATGTTAAGAAAAAGTAAGGATGTTGTTTAATTTCAGATATTTTAGCTAGTACTCTGGAAATGGTGTTTTTGGGATGGTAGTTCTTCAGGTTGTAGAGTTGTCAAATAGGGTTGTAAAAAAAGTAAATCTACTGAATATATCAAATATCTAGTACAGCGTTGGTGGCTTAGTGGTAGAGCAGGCGCCCCATGTACAAGGCTGTTGCCGCAGCGTCCCGGGTTCGACTCCAGCCTGTGGCCCTTTGCTGCATGTCATTCCCTCTCTCTCTCCCCCTTTACGCTTGCCTGTCCTATCAATTAAAGGCCAAAATGCCCCAAAAAATATCTTGAAAGAATGTTATTATTATAATTATTATTATTATTGAGGGAAAATTATAAAAGAGTAATATATTTGCTATAATCTATCTACCTCATTACATCAAAATGACAGTTATATCACACACAATTCAATGTTTTTAGAGAACAAACAATCATTACTAATGCACTTCAATAAAATCAGTCAAATGACGATAAAAATAGCAAGAAAAGTTGTCTAAGGTTTTCGAAACTAGAAAACAACATTAACCACTGCCCACTGCGTGACGTTGTTGAACCAAGGAATTTGTATGTCCACCACGACAAAAGATCCTAATTGACTTTGCTTTGGCATTGTTTCCGTGGTACTCACCACCACAGAATGCAGTGTTAAGAGGTCGTGGTCATTTCACGGATTTCTGTGAGATAAGGTTGATACAGTGAGTTTATTAGAGCTTTGAGCTAAAAACAGCTGCCTGCTGCTGCTGGAGGTTGATGCTACAATACCCCCTAGCATTGAGGGGAACTGCAGAATTGAGTTGAAATTCTCTGAGGGTTTGTCACTTTGACTTTCACCTTTCATGTTACACATAGTCATTTGACCTATTGTTAATATAAGAAAATATTGATTTGTGCAGCTTTAAGGGGTGTCTGTCTTTTTATGCCTCTGTACAGGCAATTGCCATGGCTAGAGGCATTATGTTTTCAAGTTTTCCATCCATCTGTCCATCTGTCAGTCCCATTCTTGTTAATGCAACATCTCAAGAACGCCTAGAGGGAATATCTTCAATTTGGCACAAACATTCACTTGGACTCAAAAATGAACAGATTAGAATTTGGTGGTTGAAGGTCAAAGGTCAATGTGACCTCACAAAGCATGTTTTTGGCTATAACTCAACAATTCATACGCTTATTATGACAAAATTGCACGCAAATGTGTAACAGGTTCAAATGATGAAGTGATGACAGTTTATATCCAAAGGTCAAAAGTCATTGTCACTGTAACATCAAACTATTCGGCAAAAACACTTTTCTGGCCATTACTCAACGTCATATTTCAGGAGCAGAAGGGGACACATTTGGTCAGATATTGAATTGGAGACATTAATCTGGGGTGCCCACCTTCAAATTGTGCTAATTGTATAGATCTTTCACGAGCAAGGAACACGCAACCAATCAGATACATTTTAGAAGATTTATTGGACAATAATGAATTGGATGGATGGATGGATGGATGGATGGATTATTGAGTGCGGTGTGGGGACATTTGGAGGTCCGTAGTGGCGCCCGGGCATCGATGAACCCCCAAAAACTCCATTTAATGAAGTAGTGCTTGTGCGGCTCTGAGATCGCTAAGGTTTGAACGAATGTAACGGTGGTAGGTTAGCGAGGTCCAGCGACCCATGATTTGGATTAGGTGTTCTGGTATGCCATTGCGGGAAGCTGAAGTGGCAGCGCCTATGCGGAATGAATGGCCTGAGTAGTGAGTGGGAGATATGCTGGATTGTATAAGTATTTGGCGGAGGTGATAGTGGAACCAGAAACGGGTGGCGACTTGGCCAGATTCGGAGAGGAAGAGAGGGTCGGAAAGTGACGCGCTGTTGGATTTCCTGTAGTTTAGATAGTTTGAGAGAGTACGGAACGGGTCCAGAGGGGATAGATTTTTGAAATAGAAAATTGGTGTAGGATGACCTGATTGATTAGTTTTTGATTTCTTGAGGTAGAATACCATGATGTCGTTGGAGTATTGAGATAAGTCTGAGATGCAAGCATGGCGGAAAGGAATGAAGTTTGATGAGGACACGGTGAATTCTGAACATCTAAGGAAGCCGAAGAATGCTAGTGTGAATATTGCCTCGAGGGTAAGAGTGACGTGGGGAGTATTGTAACCGGAGCGAAGATTACTAATACAGATGAGAAGTAGGTCGGTGGTAAGTGGAGATGCTTGAAACAGGTTTGTATCGAGTGTGATTCCCAGAAATTCAAGTGAGGTGGACGGACCCTCAGTTTTTTCTTTTGACAGAGGAACGCCAAGGTCAGAAAACACTGAGGATAAAGTGGCCAGACCTGGTGGTGAAGAGGGAGGGGTGATGAGGAGAAAATCATGCAGAAGATGGACGAGGAATGGGATGCAGTGGTTGTTGGACAGTATCTAGCAGAGGGCTTCGGACAAGGTGTCGAACAGCTTTGGACTGCTTTTGCAACCAAAAGTAAGTCGCACTGCAAAGTAATAGCTACCTCGCCAGCAAACGCCAAAGAACCGCCAGAAGTCTGGGTGAATGGGGAGTACCTTGAACGCGCTGACGATGTCAGCTTTTGAGAGCCATGATCCTTTGCCAGCAAGTTTGATGAGGGATATGGCGTGGTTAATGGAGGCATAATGAAGGGAATAGTCCTCGCTAGGAATGAGACTGTTGACGCTGGGAATATGGCTACCGTACGGTGCCGAGAGATCAATAATGATTCTCTTCTTTCCTGAATATTTTCTGGTGGCGATGCCGAGCGGGCTTATTCGGAAAGTAGGAAAAGGGGGTTGAGCAAAAGGGCCGATCATGAAGCCTTGTTCGACTTCAGCAGCGAGTAATCGGTCGATGGATTCAGGATCATTAATGGCTGACTGTAGGTTTTTGCAAGTAAAGGAGACAGACGGCTCCACTGCAATGCCGGGGTGGAAGCCCTCCGTGAAGCCGGTGGTGAGGAACTCTACAAAAGTAGGATCGGGGTGGTTATGGAGTGCGGCCCTCAGTGCTGAAACATTTACTGGCGTAGAGGGGTGCTTACCTATCTTCTGGGATGTAGGGTTATGTGGGCATGCGGGTCGGGCGTGGCCACCGCCGCAGAAAGAGCAGGCATGGAGGTAACGACATTGGGACATCTGGCAGCCGTTGTCGTTAAAGTTGTTGCAGATGGTACGGCCACCTTGGTGCAAGATGGGCTGTCCTCTTTTATCCACTCCGCTGAGGTTGAGGGAAAAATTAGAGACAGAAGGAGCAGGTTTGGGAATAAGTGTGACCGGAGGGGCGGTGGGTGCCACAGGGGAGGGAGCAGGAGTCCTATAGGCAATACGTGGTTGAGTGAACTTGGCGGGGACCGACCAGGAAGATGCTGGATGGGAAGGTGCACCGCACAAGGGACAAGGTTGGGCGAGACGGGCAGCGAAGATGCAACAATAAGTCTCTGTGTCAAGGGTGCCCCAGTAAGTGCTCTCATTAAACTGGTTTAGGCGAGCTGCGGCTTCAGAAGCTAAATGAATGTGGTATTGGTAGAAGCCAGAAGTTGAGGATAATGGACAAGTAGTCATCCAGTTCCTGGCGGTGGGCAGGAAACTGGGAGCAAAGTACGTCCTTATAGAGTGAAAAAGCATAAGCAAATTCTGTGGGATTGAGAACCCTAGAACGAGAGGACGTCTGTTTTTTATAATGGGGGCACCTATCTGTGTCGTCGAGGTCTCTGGCGATGGGAGGTTGGTGGAGGGAAGGAAGGAATAGAATAGCTAGATCAATGTAATTACCGTCTAGTATCTGCTTGCAGATGTTGGTGGGAACGGGAGAAGGGCGGGAAACAAAAGAAGTGGGGTGACGCGCTGCCGGATTAGCTGTGGATAAAGTGAAGTTAGCATTAATTATGGACGGTTGAGAAAGTGGCAGGGTGGAGCGGACTTGTAAATCGGTGCCGGGGACGACGGGTGGTGGAAGATGCTGCGAATAGAAGTGAGCAGGCTGGGAACCTGGCAGCCCGGTGCCATTAGCTCCGGCCAAAGCGGATGGCCATTGTGCTGAGGAAAAGGCTACGGGGGGCACAGGCATCCCGGTGCCTGATACCCCATAACGAGTGGGATTGTGGCCGGCGGAGGTTTCAGGCATCCCGGTGCCTGATACCCCGTAACGAGTGGGATTGTGGCCGGCAGATATTTCCAGCAACCCAGTGCCGTGTGAATCTGCTGCGTGCATGGGCTGAAATGATGATGCGGGGTGTGAATGTTGGGCTGGCAACCCGGTGCCATTAGCCTCAACCGGAATGAAAGGCTGAGGTGGGTACGAGGGAGGGGCTATGGGACCTGGTAACCCGGTACCAGGTACCCCGAGAGAAATGGGATTAGGAGGAATAGAAGAAATAGCAGGCATCCCGGTGCCACGTGAAACTGCAGCAGAGATAAGGTGAGGCTGGGAAAAAGAGGTTACTGGAAAGGCAGGCAACCCGGTGCCAGAAGCTGTTGCAGAAAAAGACGGCTGAACAGAGTGAGAGGGAGGTACCGGGGGACCTGGCATCCCGGTGCCAGGCTCCCCTAGCCCGGCTGTTTGGGGAACATGGAGGAGATAACTGCTGGCAGCTGCATCATGCACTTCAGGAAACACAGACTGAGGGTTTGGCTGTGAATTAGGCCTGGAGGTAGCAGGTAATCTGTCACCATGCGTGTGGAAAGAAGAGATTAGAGGTGGACTTTTATTTTGGCAGGTGGAGGTCCTCTTCCGGTTCCGGTGGGCCGTCTGGGTACGGCTGGTTGCGGATTGCGTGGTGACGTCATGCGGAAGTGCGCCGGAGTGGACAGCATGGCTAGGATAACAAACAGACATGAGTTTGTGGAAAAATTTAGCCTTATTGTCAGAGCGTTGAAATTGTACTCGCCTATCCTTCAGTACCTTTTGGAGGGAGGCTACTGTCCAGTCCGAGATCCTGGAGGATAGTTGGCTGGTGGGGGATTTCGGCGGAGCGAGGTGGCGTTGCGGCCAGCTGCAAGTGGAGACGCCGGTGACCTGATGACTGCGGCCGGCTGTCATCCTCGCAGGTGATGGGGAAGAATGACCGCGGTGCCCGCTGGAAAAACCCCTCAAAGCAGGCCTACCTCGACCTCTTTTGGCTGGTGGGGGTGGTGTACCGGGAGGTGTGGAGGAGTCTTCAGAGGAGTTATAATTTTGCAGATCCAGGAGGGAGGAACCAGGTGGAATGTGGATCGTGGACGACACGGTGCGTGCTGAGGTCCCCTTCCTCCGCTGCTGAGCTCGGAGCACAGGAGAAGGGGTCTCGGGCACAGAGATCGCTGGAGATGTCATGGCTTTTTCGGATGGTCTTTGTGGTGATGGACCTCTGTGTTGGTGGTGTTGAATGCCTCTGAAGATGTCGTCGTCAGAAGGAGATAAGGATAAGAAATCCATGATCTCGGTAAGTTAAGTTTTTTTTTTTTTTTTTTTTTTCTTCTCTGTAGTTGCTTCACTGATTCAAACACACGAATGCAGGAGCGAGAGACTGAGGAAAGGGTTAGTTCCGCTTATATAGTAGGCTAGAAGGCTGTGATTGGTGTGTGTTCCCGCTCCTGAAACTGCGCTTTAACAAGCTTCGATCTGTGCTGTCAGGGGGAACATGTGCGTCATGCAAGCATCCATGTTTTCACAGTTCAAATAAACATAAGAAATTTATGCTCCAGAGAAAGGATCAGCACTCAGTGAATAACCTCCTAAGCCCTATGATAAGCTATTATGGCAAGGCTTAACTATACCGACCAGTGAGCAGTGATAACTAACATGTCATTGGGGTCATCAGGTGGGAACCTCTTTTCACCAGTGTTTCGTCTAGTTGGTCCCACCACACCTCCAGGAGGCTAGACAGTGATCTCTGGCGTCCCAGAGACACTCCCCTAATGCCAGTGTGGTGTCTAAAAAGCACTACTGTGACGCCCTGGGCCAGCTCTCACTGCTTCCCGCACCGACTTAACAACCTCCTTTACCTTACCTTACACATGGCTTTCTCAGCCCAAACAGCACTGCCACCTTCAACAAACCCAGGCTCTGTTCATGCAAGCTCCAGGTAGTGACCGTGCCGATACTACCTTTCTTAGCATATTCACCATACCCTATTTCACACGCTACATAGCATAACTCCAATATAAGCTAAAGTTAAAGGAGATAGAGAAGATAAACTCACATGATCAGCAAACACGCTCACCTTGCAGCATGGTCTCAAACAAAAGGGATTCAAATAGGCCACTCCCACGCTTAACTAACCTTCCTCTTCCTGGATTTTCTCCTGAGGGCACTGATTGGTGAATCTCTCCACCTGATCTCAAGGAGTTATGTACCCTGCCTAGTAGGTCCCCCTGCTGGCCCCCAGCTGACATTATTCCTCCTCATCCATTCCCCCAGGAGCGAGACAGCTGATCTTGCTATGAATCCCCTACACCCCACTTCCACTGGACAAATCCTAGTTTTCCATCCTCGCAGCACAGCTTCTGTTCCTAAGTCTGCATACCTAAGCTTTTTTTTTTTCATAGGCTTCTTCCACTGAGTCTTCCCAATGAACTGATCACAAGCACCTTCCTAGGCGGCCACACCCTTGCCTCCTTACTTATCCATTCTGTATTTCTCCCCCTAAACTCCTATTCTTAAAACCTTCTGAATTTGCCTGTCTTCGTTTCCCTTTGATGTCTGCAGCGGGTCGTACAGTACAATATACGCTAACAATGGGAATTTCACCCAGAGAATTATTATCCTTCACAAACAGGACACACAGGTTTGTTTTACTCAGGCAAGAGACATGGTTCAAGGTTTTAAAAATAGTGTACACTTTATTAATACAAAAGACTCTTCTAAAAATGAATAAAACACACCATTCACACAGGAACAAGAAAAGGGGAGAACCAATCAGAGCTGAGGCCTATTGGTGGGACAGAAACTAGTGAGAGGGGGGAAGGATCCCAAAAATAGAGAGAAAACACAAATCACCCAGACACGTGACAGACACACCCTTTAGTGAGATAACCTGCTTCCCAGAGAAAACAAAGCACAGCACACACAACAGGGAGAGACACCACCACCCAGTTCACCTGCACCTGCACCGCCACCACCACCGGCCTTCAGCAACTGAAAGGGAAATAAAACAAATTAGTGGGATAACACCAACCAAAAGAAAGAAATAAAAATATGCAAACTAATGGGCAAGTTACAAAATAAACAACCTAAGTAAATTATACAAATAACTGCCCCAAAAGAGAGCAAATTAACAAATAAAGAAAACAAATAACTGCCCAAAACAAAGGGCTAAATTGCATAAAGAAAATAACCAAAAATCTACCAAGGAATTAAATGGGCACTTAAAGGGGCAACGTAATACATAGAAAATGAATAAACATTTCTATGCTGTCACATCTGCATGGCTAAGAGCTGCCTCTGTCTCCTGAACTGCCGATCTTGGGTTCCATTTCCTCCCCTTGGTTGGATTTGGAACCACACTCCTAACTACCACGTCCTTACTCCCAGATAACAACAGCTCTGTCCTGACCTAGGAGCACCCAACCACTTCCTAATATAGGAGCTAACCAACCTTTCAATTCTCTCCACAACGGATATTGGAATTTCATAAATTGACAGTGGCCACATTAACCTAGGATATAGCCCAAACTGCAAACACCACAACTATCCAATCCTTCAGCCACATCTTTTCTAAATTTCACCACCTGTTCACCATCATTCAACTCCACATTGTACCACCTACCTAAGCTCTTTACTGACTTTTCCCTAATTGTTGGGATTTCCTCATCATCTATGAAAAACTTCCTATCACTTCTCTCTACGTATTGAGATGCTTTTAGACTAATTAGGCTTGATCTTCATGCTGGCCCACTTGAGGTTCTTATTTACCTTCTCTAGTAGCCTCTTTGTACATGGAATTGTTGTGGTCACCAGTGTCATGTCATTCGTGTAACCCCTAACTGGTGGAAGATGCATCCCATTCTGCCGTCTCTCCCCATCTACCACCCACTTGGAAGCCCTGATGATTACTCCCATCACCATAGTAAATGGTAATGGAGAAATTGTACACCCTGCCATAATACCTATTTCTAGCCTCTGCCAACCTGTTGTGAAACCTGCTGTACTTAGACACAACCTAATACCCTGAAAATATGCTTTCACAAAGTTAACTACCACCTGTGGTACTTTGAAGTAGTCAAATGCACCCCAAATGAGGCTATGTGGTACTGAACCATGTTGGGAACATAATTTTAGGTCTCACACGGTGGCACCAAATATGTTGTGATCAACATATTAGGGCATCACACGGAGGCACCAATTATGTCGGGGTCAAATGGCTATCGTAAATAGTTAATAATTATTAATAATTATGTCAAATAATGTGACTTAATTAACATTAAATCACCTCGTGGGGCACCATTCCCGTAAAGGGAAAAATGATAGCTAGTTAAAGATATCAGTCTCATAAAATACGCTAAACTATTAATTTGGAGGTTTTATTAATAATTAAATTAATGACAACAACAAAAATTAACAATAACGCCTGAAGGATTTCGGAGTTCTTGACGCAGCAGAGGTTGACTATTCATTCACTCTTGTGCAACATTAAACAGACAGCAGGTATGATTCCAAAGAATTATATTTATTCACAAACTAGCAACGCAAACCAAAACACACAAATTCTAACTAACTACAGTATATATGTGTGTATATGTCTGTGTGTGTGTGTGTGTGTGTGTGTGTGTGTGTGTGTGTGTGTGTGTGTGTTTGTGTTAGAGAGAGAGAGAGAGAAAGACAAAGGCGGGTGTGGTGATCAAAGAGCCGTTTGGCCTACAAAACAAAATGGCTGACAACAGAGAACTACAAGATGGCTGAATCAAAGCTGGCTTCAGATCGGGAGAGGTGTTTGTCTGACCGTGTGGTCAGGACAAAGACAAAGGAAAAGAAGCGGTAACTTTGAAATGCCTGTTTGGGTGTAACTCTGTTGAAAGCCTATTTGTTAATGAATCTGTGTCAATGTGATTTGTGTTGCAAACGGTCTGGAGTAGTGCAGAGATTGTTTAGTTGTGTACAAGAATCTGTTTATGAACAGTATTAGCAAACTAAACACTTAGCTTTGGCGAAGCCAACTAATCAATGACCTAACTGCAAACAATTACAACAATAACTCAATGACAGCATTAAATTGCATACAACAAGTTGTCTTGCTTAGCCTGTAAAGCTGTGATAAATTTATGCCCAGTTGTTACTTTACCGATCCTTGAGTGGAATGGAGAAAGAGTCACTTGGTGGTGTACTGCTTTGTTAGCCGGCAGAAGAAGGCTGGGAAGAGCTGTGGTTCCAGCTGCAGTCTTTGCTGTGTCCTTGTTCCAAAGGTTCTGATCCGAGGAAGCCAGTCGCTCGGGGTCCTTGCAGAGTTAGACGCTGGGTGCTAACTCACTTAGTTCCTTGATGCTGGAAAGCTAGTTGCAAACCTTGTGCTTGCAAGTCCAACTTCTCTGGTTCAGGTTTGCCTCAGCCTTGAGCGTGGGCAAGTCGTGGTCCAGGAAAAAGAGAGTCTGTTAGCAATTAGCCCCACCTTTAAAGGTTCAGGGCAAGGAGCAAGGGCATGAGCATCTGGGCTGTTCCAGGCCCAGCAGGAAAGAGGTGTGGGCTGCTCCGCAGTTCCCGAGTAAGAGAGAGATTTGTCTGAGGGGAGTAGACCTTCAACAGATGCCTGTGACATCACAGAGTCACATGTCACTGTAAATGTCCTGTCCAATCAAGTTGTGAGACTTGTGTTCTCACTGAGGTGTGAGGTGAGACCTCCTGGTGATGGGTGTCAAATAGCTGTCTTTGTTTGGAGAACAAAGAGCATGCAGAGAAGGAAGCCTTTAAATGTCCGGTGTAGATTTTAACAATTGACAAAACATATGTGGTCCTGTGAATCCCCACAACCAAACGCATTTGCAAGATCTAAAAAATATTACATGCAGGTCCCTTTTGTTTGATCTTCGCTGCCTGAATATGGTGCCAGATCATGCTAGTATGCTCTAAACACCCTGCAAAACCTGGAATTCATGCCTTCTGCACCATAGTATCTATTAAGCTATTCCTTTCTAAGTAGCTAGCTAATCTCTGCGCTATCTTCCCCTCTACATTCAAGAGAGAAATCATCTTGGCTAATTGGCTAAGGTCCACGGACTCCTTCTCCTTAGGAATGAGGACACCCCCTGCCCTACGCCATGCACTTGGGATAATTTGTTTCTCCCAAACTATACTTTGCTATTTCCACAAAAATTTAAGGATATCAGGTGCACTTTTATAAACCCTGTAGGTGACTCCATTAGGCCCTGGAGCCGAAGAAGCCTTTGCACGCCTGACCACGTCCTGAACTTCCTTTCACCTAGGTGGCCTGACGTCCATCTCATGCTCTATCCCTCCTAATGGAGGGATATCCAGTGGAAAACCTACTATCCTATTCTTCTCTAAATCTGAATATGTATTTCTCAAATATTCTTCAACCTCTAGCCTTGCTGCTTTAAGCTGCCCTCCCTTTTCCTGGCTAAACAATCCTTTAACAAACTTAAAAGGGTCCCTGAAAAAAGCTGTCCTTACATATTCCCTCTTCCTCCTCTTTTTCCTGAGATGCTCTGCCATTCTAAGAGCTGCTAGCCTGCTTCTCATCTCCTCTTGCAACACATTAATTCCCTCCCTTTCTTCTTCTGTAGCCTTTTTCCACTTTCTTAACTGTCTCCTTTCCTTAACTTCTCTATTCCTCTTTGCCGCCTAGACTTACCTGACTGTACCCTCTCACCCCTCTTTCTCTCATGCACCCCAAACCTCTCCGCACCATATGAGTAAATTATATCTCCCATCTTTTCTAACTTTTCTATTGCATTTCCTCTAAGCCTGCTTAAGATTAATGACAAATCTCTATTAACTATCTCCCATTCTTTACTGTCATTTGAGACAGACAATGATGTAAACTGTAACTGACACTTGACTTGTTTGTAAAAGCATACAACCGAAAGCAGTAATTCTAGTTCTTAAGTTCAGTTTTCTTTGGACAAAGTTGTGGTTTACCCACTGAAGGCTGAGACTGAACCTGTCCTGTGCTTTCCCTACTCTTTCCGGCCAATTTTGCCAAACTGCGACCAGAATTCAGTCTAAGATCCGAAGCTATATTCTTGTTTATGTTATTTATTATTGACATTTCATTGCTTTCTGGTTAATAAGACGCATATTCCTCATGATGTCTCTTTCCCTCTTCTCACTGGGTGTTTTGCAACACATGACACACTGAACGCATACAATAAGAAAAGCATAAGTAAAAGAAATAATAGTATTTAATAAAATGTATAATATGTGGAGTTTCTTAACAGTATTATTGTTGGCACAAAAACAACCAGACCACTTTCCATTTTCCTCAGAGCCTAGCAACTGCCATAGTGTCCCCATTTACTTCACTTGTTCCACCATCATAATTATGTGGATACTCTTTGGTAAGTAGGGATAGCTACCAATAGCTACTGGGGAAATCAAAAGCGTTATCCTCTTAATGTTTTGGTAGTGCAATGGCTGATGCACTTCCTTTGTCCCGTAAATTAAGCCTTAATTTTCCTGAGAGATTGCAGCCAATGGCAGACAGAATTCAATAGTAAAAGCGAGGGTTATGTAGAGCCAATCTAAACACAGATGGTGTCATTATTCTATAGTCATTACGTTGTGCAATCAACATTTACACCATAATTATAAGTTAAAGCGAAAAAACTTGTCTATTTCCACTTTAATGTAAATATGAAAACAGATATCGAACTGCTCTGAGATCTTATACTTAGTTGGGATCCATCAGGTCTGGGGTGGGAAGCAGAACTCTAATGAGGTGGTCTTAACACAAAGAGGTCATCTGAGCTTGGCCAGAGGAGTTTGGTTGAGCCTTTGTTGCAGATTTGAGTCAGGACAGCCGGAGGAGGGAGACAGTACCCACAGAGAGGGGAGTGGCTCCTGAACAACTTTCCTTCCAATCACTCACACATGCAGACACACGAGCACTCACACTCAGTCCATTACTGCTGCTCACCCACTCTTGTCCTTACTGCTGCTGTGTGATTAGCAAACCAATGAGACATATGACAAATGGCTTTCATCACATAAAACTCACACTCAATAAGCTGCCATCATGTACCGCACTCAAAAATCTTGTGATTAAATTGCCACTTCATGTCCTCTTTCTCATCCTGCTTCTTGTGTTTTCCTGACTGTGACCAGGGTAGTGCAGTTACTGGAGTGATGTGTTTGGGTGTTGTTGTGAGCCCCAGGCTTTTTGTTTTTCTCTGATCAGAAGAGAGCCTTCACTCCTGGGCCCTAATTCCTGCCTTTCATTTGATGCCTCAGCAATATAACTCCACAAATCCTACCAAATATACCTCTCACCTTTCACCTGCAACTGTACCTCTCTGGCTGAGAACATAGGAGACATGTCTCAATGTCCCATAGCTCTAAAGCACCATATGCTGTGAGGTAAGGTTGTTCTGTAGTTCAGGAAAATACGAATAATACTTTTATTACCTCCGTAAAGGAGATTTATGTTTTCAGTTCAGTTTGTTTGTCTGTTTGGCAGCAGGATTACAAAAAAACCTAGTTGCCCGATTGTCATGAAACTTGGTGGAAGGGTGTAGCATGGGCCAGAGGAGTGAATGGGGTGTTGGTGGCTTAGTGGATAGAGCGGGCGCCCCATGTACAAGGCTGCTGCCACAGCGGCCCGGGTTTGACTCCAGCCTGTGGCCCTTTGCTGCATGTCTCATCCCCCCCCCCCCCTTCACATTTATCTTTCCTGTCAATTAAAGGCAGAAATGGCCAGAAATTAATACAAATGAATGAATAAAATGTATACAAATCACGTCACAGGTACACAAAGTACTTTTCACTTTCATATATAGTGCGAGCGAAGGCAATTGGCCTTGGTGAGAGCTCTTCTAGTTTCAGATGACGTAGTGTAGTGTAGCTTTATTGTTTTAATCTGGAATTGAGAGCACAATCTTTCTATTACACACAGTTGGGGTGGGAATCACCAGAGGCCCCATGATACGATATTATCACGATACTGAAGTCACGATACAATATTATTAGGATTTCAAACATTTTGCGATATGCATATAATTCAATAAAATATGTGGTGATTTATTACCTCTTTTCAATTATATCCCCAAAGGAAAACTTTGTCAAGATCTGCATTATCTAATAAGATAAAGTTTTCAATGATTTTATTTGTAGCAAAATGTCTGTAGTGGACTGGAAAAGCAATTACATTTTATTATTTAAAGCTACTCTTACCTTTCTTGCATTTCACACAGCACTTAGAAAAAATTTGAACATCCACAACTCCCGCCTCCCTCCAAAGTCCAATCCCCCTCCTCCTGCAATTCCACCTCCCTCCAAAGGCTCACTCCCCCCTCCTCCATTATGTCGTCATTACGTCTATGATAGACGTAGGCATTGGCAAGGTAATGTTAGATACGCCCAAGAGGAGAGCGAGTGTAACGTTACAACCAAGACAGTCAAACGCAACACCGGAGTTTTAAAACTCAACCGGAGTCAGTGGTGACTGATGAGTTTTAGAATAAGGTTACAGTGCTAACGTTAGATAGTACCATTAACGTTCCTAGTAAGTGGAAATGCACAAGGAAGATAATGTAATGATAATGTTTCAGTGGCTATGCTACAGTAGGCTAACATTAGCCATTAGCAACTGGATGCTGTGTTGTCATAATGTTATGAACTGAACTGAACTTAATTTGTCATTTTAATGCGCAGCACAAAAACGAGAGACAGACATTTCCCATACCCCAAGCAAAAAGAAACAAAACATTTAAAACAATTTGTGCAACATATAAGAAAGAACATGTAGTGCAATAGTAAGATGAAAAGGGTTGACAATTCACAGTCAAAAACTCCACATCCTGAGAGCAGAACTGGGAGGTCCTCTTCACATATATATTGCTAAACTACCACCACGGAGCTTACCAGATGATGCAGCCTCCCTGTCTGCTCTATGTAGTGTTAGCCCCATTAGCTCAACACCGGAGTCTGATATGTTACCATTCATCCATGTCTCAGTGAACACAAGGATGCAGCAGTCCCTCCACAGTTGGATGCAATCCATTTTCATGTCCAGCAAGCAGATGTTCGCCAGAAGGCCACTGGGAACAGCTGGTTTGATAGGGTTAGCTCTTAGCCTAGAGCTAACCCCTCCGCGCTTCCCCCACTTCCGCGTCCAGTCACAGCGCTGCCGGCGTCTTCCCGTCGGGACAGCTCCAGGCGAAACCATGGTCATCTCAGGGCTAGCTCGACGTAGCTAGATGTTACGTGAGTGGTTAAGTCAGTTGGAGGCCTCCGCATAAGAAAGACAGACAGGACGCTCGACGATTGGTCCGAGTTTTCTTAGAATCATATTAGAATGGTATAATTATGAGTTTTTATTTCTGGTGGAATTCACTTACATTTTAGTGTGCCATCAGCTTATTAATAGCATTTCAATCTAAAGAAAAGTTTAAAATTTCCAGAAAGGTAAGTGTTGCTTTAAGTAAGCTACCTGAAGTTTAATTAGTATCTGTAATATTAATAATTTATGTAGTAAAAAAAAGAAACTACTTGGTATTGTGTGATGATACAATATTGCCAAACAAAAATATTGTGATTCCCCCACCCTACCCCATTGTTTACTCTGCCAGCTGACTGGAAGCAGACCTGATCCAGCAGTACTCATCATAAACTTGTCTCCTCCCTATAAGCCTGTTACATAATGGACCATTAGGCTAATTCTGCCCAGGAACTGGAAGCAGTGAAGAAATCTCTCAGCAGGAGACAGAGGGACAGGGACATATCTGTCTCCAGTCTTGTGCTGCCTAATGATGTTATTTCTTCTGTGAATCAAAGTTTGGTATATCTCACAACCAGAATATTTACTCAAGATCACATCCATGGGTGTGCTGGAAGCTGGTTTCCATAATATTCGTCTGTCGTCCAGTTGTTGCTGAAGCTTAATATTTCTTACAACTGGTAGAATTTTGTGCTGGAGGGCCTCTGCTGGAGTCAAGACCAAGCTGAACCGACAACATCCTCCTCAGCACTGTCAACCCTAGGCTTTTTTTTTTTTATGCCTCCGCACCAGCGAGATCCGTGGCTGGAGGCATTATGTTTTCAGGTTGTTCGTCCATTCGAATGTCCATCTGTCATTCTTGTGAACGCGATATCTAAAGAAGGTCTTTAAGGGATTTTTTTCACATTTGGCACAACTGTCCACTTGGACTCAACAATGATGGTGATGATGAACTGATAAGATTTTGGTGCTTAAAGGTCAAAGGTGAAGGTCACTATGACCTCACAAAACATGTTTTTTGACAAAAGTCAAGAATTCATACACTAATACAGACATAATTTCACAGAAATGTTTAATAGGATAAAACAATGAAGAAGTGATAACAATTTATATCCAAAAGGTCAAAGGTCAACTTCACTGTGACACATACCTGTCAAGTTTTGGATTTGAAAATAAGGGAAATTTTTCGGCGCCCGCTGCAAGCCCCCCCGCCCCCCAAACCGCTCCCCACCCCCTACAGTACGATACCAGTGNCCTCCTCCCCTGACAGTCCCTCAATAAGTAAAGAACAGTCCCTAAAGTGCGGTGAGGTTTGTGGGCCGTTACCTGCCACAAAGAGAGAAATGTGAACAGCTCGTTTCTCCTCTGACACGTCACACACCTGTGTGCCACCACGGCTCGGTTGCCCAGGTACTACTGGGCAGTCATGACACAACGAAAGAGGAAATTAATGGACCTGGAGTCGGACTTCTCTGTCGCCGGTAAGTCGTTATCTTGCGCCGCAGAGCACTATGAGCCTCCGCCGTATTCCTGTCTGTGACCCCCGTTCAACCCACAACCTCCAGGATTCGCCTTTCCTTTCTGCTGCTGGTTGAAACATGATAATAGGGGCGCCCCAGCGCCCACTCCACTAACTTGACTTGGGAATGAGCGGTAGTCTAGAAAACTGGCAAGTTTTTTTTTGTTTGTTTGTTTGTTTGTTTTTTTTGGAGGGCGCTCGTGCGCCCTCACATAGATTGCATCCTGGGCGGTCACCCACATTGCCCATAGTAAAACCCGTCGCTGGGTGTACAGGAAATCTAAAATAACCACTTGTCAACCAGACCCGCTGTCGACACTAACCTCGCGACAACTGCCACCCAGGCTTCTGCAGGTGGCAGTGACAGAGTTCAGTTTGGAGAGGCAGAGGAATGTTTTTCTTTTTTTAATTATATTATAATACGGGAGATTTACGGGAAAATACTACTACGGGAGGACGGCGGGAAAGAGGGGTAAAATACGGTAGTTTCCTGGCCAAAATGGGAGACTTGACAGCTATGCTGTGACATCATAATGTTCAGCAAAAACACTTTTCTGGCCATTATTCAACGTCATATCTCAGGAACAGAGGGGGAGACATTTGGTCAGATACTGAATTGGTGAATTGGTGACACTAATCATGAAACTGTGCTGCTGGGGGGAAGATGTGTGTGACGCATCCATGTTTTCACAGACATGGATGTAAACTATAAGTGCAACTTGACTGGTGCATGGAGGCATACAACCTCAAGGTGGTAATTCTAGTTTTTGGGTAGTTTTTTTTTTTTTTACATTGCAGGCAGCCATTGCTGGACAACATCTGCTAAATCTAGTCCAGTTCCCTGGAGATTAACTCCTAATGGTGAATCAGACCAGTGGCGTGACTTTCAGTGTCACTGAAAGCGTCACTGTCACTCCGTATGTCTCTAAAGATGCATGATGTTTGTCATGTAGAAGCTAGATGATGGCCCCTGGAGGTTTTTCTCATCCCCTGCTGGCGAGAAAGGGGTTTAGCAAATCAAATGTGAACTATGCAGTGAGTATGTGCAGCTACAGATCCAGCACTATTCAACAAACTGACACACTCCCCCCTATATATTTTCTACATGGCTGTGAATAGACTGAAATCCTCTCCCATCTGAATCAGTCACATTTGCTAAGACTAGGCAGGGCACCAGGGATGTCAACAACCTGCAGCCGTGGGGCTGATCTCTCCCTTTTGTGTCTAAGTACAGTGGGACTCAATGTCATTAAAAGGGGAAGGTGAGGATGCTTTTACCAATCGCTATTATCATGACAACTGCTGTAAAGGCCCCATCTGTGATTGATACTTAAGCAGCTCCTTCTGCCTCGCCTCTTGTCATTCCAAAGAGATTCAGCCATTCTTACACACGGTGTATTCCTATGAAAGAGTGTGATACATGAAAAGCATATCCAGCAGTCATGTTATCTGCTGTGAGTGATGGTGCAGGTTTTTTTTGTTGGGGAAACCGTCTGTCACCAGCTTGGACCCAGCAGCTCCTATTCTGCGGCAGAGAAGGCAGACCGTCAACCAAACAAATATTAGGGGGGGCAAGGGGCAAAAAAAAAATGGACTGTTCACCAGGCATGTACTAAGCCAATACTACTACTGTTAGGGTGAGCAGTGCTCGAAGAATCACTCCTATCCCAGTTAACCCAACCAAAAAAGAAGCGACAAAAGAAAACAAAGAAAACAATAAACAAGAATTAACAATGAAAAAGCAGTAACTCAATAGTACAGACACACAAACCCGAAATTAAACACTAATTATCCCATAAAGTTCAATGCAGGGCTAGCAACCCAAAAAGATAACACAAAATTACCCCAAAATAAACAAATCCTATGCTAAGCCCTAAATAATGATCAAATTAGATTAAACACAGATACGATAAGTGCAAAACAAAACAACAATGTTATTATAAATCTACACAAACCCTAAACTAATGCTGTGTTCCAGGCAAGTTTCTGAGCCCGTAAGTCACCACTTCAAGTCACTACTCACGACTTTATAGCGTTCCAGGCAAGTCATGCCAAACTCTCAAAGCAACATGCGGACCGTGCGGGGTTTATGTTTGTTTATGATCACTTCTGTCACCAAAGGTGCCGGTTCCTTGCCCATTTGAGCGAAACGGAGGAGGAGAAATGGCGCATAAGGTCACAGATGCTATTATACTTTTTATTTTACGTTATCTGTGTGTTTGGAAACATATTTTGTATTGATTTATTCTTGAACTGGAAACCAGCTGTTAAGAGCGGCTGCCAATAATGTGGTAACATTAGGGTTATTTTTTGTCTGTTTCCCACCGTGTATCACCTGCATCAACACAGCATCCATGGGGCTGCCATTAGCCATGTTTGCATCAGCCTGTTTAGATGCGCATCTAGAAGTATCGCATCAGAAAATTATGATGGAAATGCCAAAATTCGAATTAAAATCCCCTGATTCGCACAAACTAAAATACGTTCGCTTAAGCCGGGTTTTGGTTGATTCGAAAAAATGTTGATTCGCAGAACGGGGGATGGAAACAGTTCTGATCGAATTAAAGGCGCTGTATGTAAGAATGTGGCCAAAATGGTTACTGCACTCAAATTCAAAATACTGCCGCGAGTCGTGTCCGCCCCCCCTCCCCTACAGATTCGAGGTTGCTGGACAGCAGCATGCTGGAGACTGATCTGTTTGCCCACGGGCGGCTGCCGTGGCAGGGCCGTGTCGCTGCGTCCGTGATCTTCGGTTTTCCAGCGGACCGTTCGAGCAAGTCCGGCTTCTCTGTTGCTAACACTGCTGCCGGGATACAGCGGAGGAACCGGCTGCTAATGCTATGTACCGGGACACTGCTAATGCTGCTTGCCGTGCTGCTGTAGCTCAGTCGTAACTGTAACTGATGCTGAGACTCTACTGACTGCGTGACTGGTAGACGGCGGTGGGTGGCGCAACAGGCCAAAACACAAATTCAAAACGTAAACGTGATTTGCGGACCGTAAAATATTTTTTTAAATGCGAATATTCTGGCCGTACTATTGTTGTCGGTGAGATCAGTATGTTATATGAACATTATTCCTTAGTCTCTGACATATTAGGAGGATTTTATGACTATTTGATTTAGATTTCTTACATGTAGCTCCTTTAAGTCTGACGTAGCTTACCTCTCTCCATGGTGATATCCACACTCCAGGTCGGAAAGGCGTAATGCATTTACAAGCTGGTTGCCAACCACCAGAAAACGTAGAAGAAGAAGAATGCGAGACTTGTTTTGTTTCCGGTTCTGTGGAAAACTCGCGCGAGTTTGTAGTTTTCACCAAAGTCCGTACATTTAATGGAAACACACAGGATTCGTATTTCTTTTAATGCGCATTTCCCAATGATTCGAATCACTTTTTGATGGAAACATAGCTATTGTTGTTTAGAGGAGTAAGGTAATTGGTTTAGAGGGCTGTGTGATGTCAGAAAGCGTAACTGGGAGTACATCGATCTGGTACGAGTTCACAGGTGGTAAGTTATGGGTTTGACTGCCATTCCAGTGCACTTTCACGGGTAGAAGGTTGTAAAAACACGAGTTACAGGTTGCTTGGAAAGCACCATAAGCCCTAACTGATTATTAAATTAAACGCAACACACAAAAAGAAATAACAAAAATAACTTAAATCAAATTAACTTTGCTGGGTGGGTACCGCTTTAACCAACGTGTCTCATTAATTCATGCTGAAACCTGGACTCGATCCCGAGTCTGTCTGTCACAGGCCAGCGTAGAGATAGCGGGTTCAAACTGGAGGACAAGTGGAAACAGCCGACACACTGGAAACAGCGGAGACAGCGAAAGCAACGGAGACAGCAAAGGCAATGGGAGACAGCAACACCAACTGGAGACAGAACAGCAATAGATGTCAGAGGGGAGGCCCGGTCTGGAGAGCGAGCTGCCCACAGTGGTGTGCAGCCTGGCCGGTATGTTGAGGTAAAGTCTCCCAGATGAAGGGAGGGGAAGGCTATGTTCACTCACTCAGCACAGCAGCTGTGACCGTGGGCTCGTTACGCACAGGCAGCGCACAGATCTCCAGCCGGCAGACAGGCCAGCTCTGCTTAACACCACAGAGGAGACACGATCCAAACCACGCCAGACCACGCCAAACCACGCCATTGCCGCGGACACCGGCTCCAGTGCAGAGTAGGAGGATCCAACCCGAGGAAAGGGGAGGTCTGCCTACATAGCAAGGCAAGGTGCGGCCCGCAGTCAACGTGCAATTGAGTAATTGCCTCCAGCCAGTGGCACTCAGTGGGCAGGGCAGAAAGTGAAAGTAAAAACCTGTCCTGCCACACAATTAAGAGGCTGAAATGAGCCATTCTGCCACACTAACAAAATCTACTAAAAACATAGTTTACTTCAAACTGTATTAAAAACACTATAGTATAAATGCAGTGGCGTTAGGTAGTTACCACGGGTCCTAATTACTAGTTACTAGTTACTAGTTACAAGGCATACATACACACCACTGGCAACATTTTTGAGTGCATATAACCTAAAGTGAATGGCACCATTTTTTAATTTAATTTGAGTTCGTCTTTGAACACAGGTGTAGTTCTGGGCTGGCAATTTCAGTCATCTTACTGTTGTAGTTGGTTGAGGTGGAGCTCAGTTTGAACTATTGACTAATGATTGTTTTAATTACCGATTAATCTGCTGATTATTTTATCCATTGCTCGACTGATTTAGTGATGGGAATTCCAGCTCTTTTTAGAAAGCCAGTTCTTTTGGCTCGGCTCACTAAAAAGAGCCGGCTCTTTTGGTTCCCAAGTGGCTCCTCAGATTTTTGTTGCTTAAATTAATTGATTACCAACAATAATATAAAATTATGTGTAAAATAAATTACTACTGTAAAAAAAAAAATACATTGCATCAAATGTTTACTATTTATATGGCATTATATACTCTACAGAGTGCTACAAAAAATAAATTATAAAGTACAAAAAAACTTTTAACTATTTTAATCGTTTAGCTTTTTACTACACTTAACTATCTTAAACTTGTAACTATTCACAGTGAAACAACATAGAGAAGTTTACAGAATCACACAACAGAATAAAACTAAAACTGCAGCAGCNTCTGTCTCCCTCCCTCCTGTTCATGTGCTCACTGTGCTGTGTGTGCCTGAAACCCCCGCCCCTCCCCCTTCTGCTCACCGTGAACACACAGACGACACCACACATATTGACCAATCACGTGCAGCTTGAACAGAAAAACAAACAAAATAAAAACCCAAAGCGGCTCCCAATCAGGAGCCGGCTCCCGTCCGTTCACTTCAAAGAGCCGGCTCTATGAGCCGTTTCGTTCGCGACCGACACATCACTAGACTGATTGTTTGGTTTGTAAAGATCTGCAACTAGTAAGAGATAGCGTCACACTTACCCAGAGCCCAAAGTGACACCTTCGTAATGTTTGTTATGTCCAACCAACAGTTCAATCCTCAACACTTAAATAACTTATAAAATGATAAAAAGCAAAAGCAGCAAAAAAGGGAGAAAAAAAAACCCTCACATTTGTGAGGCTGGAACCATGAAATGTTTTTGCATTACAAAATGACTTGGATGATTATCAAAGTAGTGGCAAATTTATTTTCTGTCAATTTAATAATTGACTCATAGTTCCAGCTGTACATGTACATTTTCATATGTTTAGAGTGCAAAATCTTAATTTGTAAAGTAACTAGTAACTGAGGCTGTCAGTGTAGTCGAGTAGAGGTAGAAAGTGGCACAAGAAGAAATGACTTAAGACTTGAAAGGTTTATACTTACAATACCTGAATAAATGGGTATATATATATATTCCACTCCATTTGGTGCAGTTTATGTTATATTATCTTTATGAGTTTGTGAGTATGACTTGACTTGTTACTTGCTTGACCTTACCAATGACTTGACTCGACTTGCTTGACTGATTTTTACCACAGTGACTTGGGACTTGCTTGAGGCATGAAGGTTATGACTTGAGATGTGCTTATGATTTGCACATGTGTGACTTACTCCCACCTCTGATATGATGTTAATTCCATTATGAAGAGACTTAAAAAAAAAGTGGGTATATCAATGTTGGCTATTGGCCAAATAAGTTGTTATATATCGCATATAAGCAAAAGAATTCAATATCGTGATTCCCTTGACCATGAATGTCTGTACAAATGTTATGGCAAGACATCAACTAGTTGTTGAAATATTTCAGTCTGTACCAAAGTGGTGGACCATCCAACATTTGAATCCACAGAGCCACCGTGCTAACACTGCTAAAACATTTCTGTTACACAACGTAACATTCTTCATTCTTTACCTCTTCAGTCTGCTGCAAGTCCTCCTAATGAAACAGTCCAAGAAGAAAAGGAAATCACCTTGTGTTGATGTGCTCACAAAAAGATTGGAAATTCACTTTTTTGTTCACCTGCCACTGTGACTGGTGGATTCCAAAATCTGCCAGCCACTCAAGAGACTGCCATTGTTTTTCTGGCAGGTAAGAGAGGCAAATCTAGCAGCCACTTGCATATTTTATCAGCGTTTGGCTGGTGGTTGGTGTTTATTTCCAACTGTGGCTCACACCTCATGCCCAGAATAATGCCCCTTGCCTGTGATTAGGGCTTTGATTTAAGGGCTGACAGGCCAAAAATATTGCAAACCTCTGTCCTACATGGTATACTGTTCTTGTGGAGCCATGGTCTCCCACAGATTCATTGATTTGTGGTGGGCCACTACGATTAAAACATCTGCCACCCCACCAAAAAAGTGCTTGCTGTGCCTTTTTATTGTTGCCAGATAACCACCTTATCACCTTCTTACCCTAACCTTACCTTGTAATATATCTACCGTTTATTTATTTTATTTCACAGTAAACAGTATTCCTAAAATGGACAGGCAGAAGATACTTGCTGTAGCTCTGGTTGAGGGTGAGAGGCTGTTATCAAACAGTTTGTTGGGCACAGGGAAACGGAGATCTGTGTGGGTACATGAGACCCTAAAAAAGAGGGTGGATCACAGGTACCAATCAATTCAGTTCAATTAAATTTTATTTATAAAGCCCAATATCACAAATAACAATTTGCCTCACAGGGCTTCACAGCATACAACATCCGGGAGCGTATCTATGTTTCCCGGGTTCTATGTTTCCCGGGTTCTATGTTCCCCACTTAACCCTGCAAAAGAGGTTCTATGTTCCCCGCTTACACAAAAAATGTTCTATGTTTCCCTGGTTCTATGTTCCCCAATCAACCAAGCGGGAAACATAGAACCCTTTTTGTGTAAGCGGGGAACATAGAACCTTTTTTGCAGGATTAAGTGGGGAACATAGAACCCGGGAAACATAGAACCCGGGAAACATAGGGATGACCCCCGACATCCCTTTGTCCTTAGGACCCTCACAGCGGATAAGGAAAAACTCCCCCCAAAAAAAAACCTTTAATGGGGGGAAAAAAATGGTAGAAACCTCAGAAAGAGCAACTGAGGAGGGATCCCTCTTCCAGGGCGGACAGACATGCAATAGATGTCGTACAGAACAGATCAACATAATAAATTAACAGTAATCCATATGACACAGTAGCTTACAACAGCAATAATGATAGTAATAATATAATTAATATTACAGGCTATTTTGGTACAATATGTTGGAAGTATATATTAATATCTGATAGTATACATATGTGACAATAATCATATGTGTATAATAACAGTAGAAGTATGACTAATGATAACAGCAGCAGCAGGAGGCATCTGGCAGGACCACGGCGGCAGAACAA
>NC_065529.1:1981008-1988679 GCF_006386435.1 Epinephelus moara
AAAAAATATTTTCTTCACGGATGAGCACACGTTTGATAAAACAGAGTTAAATCTCTCGGCATCCATTTTCAAGCTCTCTGTGTGTTTGTTTCCTTGCGGACGAGAAAAGGGGGAGCGCACATTTCCGAGAAGGCGTGTCCTTTTCAAAAATGCAAGAGGCGTTGCTTTGTTACCGGCCGTTTTCGCCGGTGTATTAAACACACTTTAGAAAGGAGTGTCCCCAGACTATCAGAAGGCGGAGATCTCTGATTGTCTGGTGGCGAGACTAGCCTGAGCCAGCCCTAACTATAAGCTTTATCAAAGAGGAAAGTCTTAAGTCTAGTCTTAAATGTGGAGCCACAGAGGACCCGGAACGCAACAGGAAGATGATTCCACAGGAGAGGAGCCTGATAGCTGAAGGCTCTGGCTCCTTTAGGGACCACGAGTAATAGAATATAGCAATAGAAATCCGGTTGACGCCCCGCAGCGCGACGCTTTTTGTGTGTGTTGGAGGTGGCACTTGACTCACGTCAATGACGCCACCGTCATATGACGCCGCCGGTGTGTTTTGGCCTTAACCTTGCATTCTCAGAGCACAGTGTTCTGGTGGGATAATATGGCACTATGAGCTCTCTAAGATATGATGGAGCCTGACCATATAAGTTAATAGTAGGATTTTAAATTCAGTTCTGGATTTTACAGGGAGCCAGTGCAGAGAAGCTAAAACAGGAGAAATATGATCTTGTTTCCTAGTTCTTGTTAGTACACGTGCTGCTGCATTCTGAATTAGCTGGAGAGTTTTTAAAGACTTATTAGAGCTACCTGATAATAGGGAGTTACAGTAATCCAGCCTAGAGGTAATAAAAGCGTAGACCAATTTTTCTGCATCTTTTTGGGTCAGGATAGGCCTAATTTTCGCAGTATTACGCAGGTGTAAAAATGCAGTCCGTGAGATTTGTTTGAAATGAGAATTAAAAGACAAATCTTGGTCAAATATTACTCCGAATTTTCTTACAGTAGTGCTAGAGGCCAGAGCAATGCCATCTAGAGAAACTATGTCGTCAGATAGAGTCTCTGAGTTGTTTGGGGCCAAGAACAATAACTTCAGTTTTGTCTGAATTTACCATAAGGAAATTGGTGCTCATCCAGGTTTTTATGTCTTTAAGGCAGTTATGAAGTTTAGTTAATTGATTAGTTTCTTCTGGCTTCATTGATAAATACAATTGTGTATCATCCGCATAACAATGGAAATTTACAGAGTGATTTCTAATGATGTTACCTAAAGGAAGCATATATAGAGTGAATAGGATTGGTCCAAGCACAGAACCTTGTGGAACTCCAAAACAAACTTAAGTAGGCCTACGTAAGGATGATTCATCATGAACATTAACAAACTGAAAACGATCAGATAGATAAGATTTAAACCAGCTTAGTGCAGAACGTTTTAGGCCAATTAAATGTTCCAGTCTCTGTAGCAGAATTTGATGGTCAATTGTGTCAAATGCCGCACTAAGACAAGTCCTTTGTCTGAAGCAATCAAAAGATCATTTGTAATTTAACTAGTGCTGTCTCAGTGCTATGATGCACTCTAAATCCTGACTGAAATTCCTCAAATAAATTATTATCATGGAGAAAATCACACAGCTGGTATGCGACTACTTTCTCAAGGATCTTTGAAAGAAAGGGAAGATTAGTTATGGGTCTACAGTTGGCTAACACCTCTGGATACAGGGTGGGCTTTTTTAGGAGAGGTTTAATTACAGCTACCTTAAAAGACTGTGGTACATAGCCTGTTAATAAAGATATATTGATCATGTCTAATAAGTGAGTGTTAACTAAAGGTAAGACTTTCTTAAGTTGCCTAGTTGGGATGGGGTGTAAGAGACACGTTGATGATTTAGATGAAGAAATCACTGCAGACAATTGTTGAGGAGAAATCAGAGAGAAGCAATCTAAATATATATTAGGTCTTACAGCTGTGTTTGAGGGCAGATAGGTACTATCTGAGGACAGGAGGTCATGTATTTTGCCTCTAATAGTTAGAATTTTGTCATTAAAAAAGCTCATAAAATCATTGCTGCTAAGGGCTAAAGGAATACAAGGCTCAATAGAGCTTTGACTCTCAGTCAGCCTGGCTACAGTGCTGAAAAGAAACCTGGGGTTGTTCTTATTTTCTTCTATTAAAGCTGAGTAATAGTTTGCTCTGGCATTGCGGAGGTCCCTCTTATACGTTTTGAGACTGGTACCACTAGTTGGTCCAGGAGCTTCTCTGCTATGATGGCTGTTTCCAGGCATATTTTAGGATGACTCGGGCAGTTGGGCAACCTGCTGTCTATTGTTGGGCAAAGCATAACAAAAATGAATACTAACTATCACCACCACCTCAGAAGGCCTGCCTCTCAAATCATTCGATTGGACAATGAGGAAAAAAAGAGGAAATGACATGGGGCGCTTTTTCGCTCTTAGTTAAAGTTTTTTCAACCTGAAGAGTTCAGAGCACTCCTGCAAAACTGGCAGGCACCTAAACCACAGAAATGTGAGGCGTGTAGCAGTGCAAAAGCAGCAAACAAAAAGCTTCATTCTAATTAAAACCAATTACAACCCCCCCCCCCCCCCCGCTGTTAAAATTGTGATCAGGGGCTTAGATTATTTGGTTTTGGAGCTGGACCTGCTGCTGATGGGAAAAGAGAAGAGTTCCGCCTGTGCTGCGTTCACAGACCTGCAAAAACCTCTGAATTTAGAGAGGGGACACAGACTGTTAAAAAAACAACAACAAAAAACAAGTCATGAAGACATAGCAGCTTTTGCAGCATTTGCTTAATGTAGTCTCTGCTCACTGAACTCTTACTGTGTGCCAGAATATCAAATATGCAAATGTGTTTACTGCCTGCACCTATAGAGTCGTACTTGGCTCCATTAGATGATGAGAAGTGCAAAAAGAATTTGATTCCCCTATGCCTTTCCCCCCTGTGGACCTACCTTCAACGAACGCAGCCAGCGGTTTCCATAGAGACAGTCGGACCAATCCCTTCTCCCCTTCTCAGTACAGTACTACAGTAGCCATTTACAGTGAGATAGTCCTTGTTTGGTCAACACCGTGCAATGCAAATACACAAATGTGAGAGCAGACATGCAGAGGATGGCGCAGGCTTGACACAAGGTGATACACAAAAGATTATTTTGAAACTACTGTTGTTATGCATAATTAAAAAAAAAAAAAAAAAACACTGTGTAGTATCACCACTTTGTATCTGTAAAACTGATTTCTTTTTGGATTTGATTCAGAAAAAATCTAAACAAGTGCCAACACAAGTTAAAGCTCCACATAATAGCCGTTTTAAAACATATAAAAAATTGTATTCAGATGAACTCAGATTCACAAATTAATGAACAAAAAAAACTATCAATGCAGTGTACAGAGTGAGTTTCATTCCCTTTTGTTTTGTAACACAGCCATGCCTCTAAGCTCTTATAGATATTAACCTTATAGATAGGATAATGCAGACTTAATGATTATGCAGAACTAGTCTGTATACATGAATATAGATTAAGTAGGTTAAATGCAATAGAGTGTGTGCTTTGGCTGCTGCTAATGAGATGTGTGGTGCTGGTTACATCATGAGACTTCTGTACATGAGCCATTATCCCCACTGTGACCAAGCTTGAATGAGCAGCACGCCAAGTCAGAGAGTGTGTGTGTGTGTGTGTGTGTGTGTGTGTGTGTGTGAGTGTGAGTGTGAGTGTGAGAGAAGGTGGGTGACCGAGGGAGCTTTAACTGCGGGCTAGTCAGTGTGTGTCTCAGCTTTCTGCTCTGCGTCTCCCCCTGACCAGACACAGAGGTTTCAGGCTCTGTCATGAATCACAGACGTCACCATCACTTGTGAGTACTTGTGTAAATGTTGCATGCTGAGTGATTTTGAGGGATGAGGTGGTTGTCAAGGAAGTCTAAGAGTTAGGATTTGCTCACAAAAACTTGTTACAGTAGTGGAAATTGCACACTTGATATAGAAAAAATTAGCACTCTTTAAAAAACACATTGAACTTTTATTTCTTATTTTCTTAATGACTGAAGTGGTTTTAGAAACAAAAATAATAGAAAATGTCAAGAGACACAGTGTGTGCTGCTCTGTGCATGTGCATGTATTTTTGTGTATGCATGTTGTCAGCCTAAACAACAAGAGATGCTACTGTAGGCTAAAACAGACCACACAGACTTTTCTGCTGCACCAACAGAAGTAAAGGTGGACCCTATTTGCGTAGCACTCATGATGTCACACCAGCTGAGCTATTTTTAGAAAGTGGTCTGAAAAAGGTGTACTTTTTTCCCCTTCCTCGAGTGTATTATTCAAAGCCTTTCATCATTGCGTCCTCTTCTCACAGCCTGTTTAATCTCACTGTTTTGCTCAATTTGGACCCTGTCACAGTAGTTGGCCATTCAATGCATACACATAGCTGCTCTACCTTAAGGCTGTTTTCCCCTGAACACACACCAACACAATCAAATATTTGAAATTGGTAATAACAGGATCCAGGGTGATAGCAGTAAGAGACAGTTAAAATAAGCCAAATGAATGCACTTATAAAAGAATTTACAATCTGTGTTACAGAAAACATGCCAAATTTCCTGCAGGATAACAGCTCGTAAATATTTTTAATGGTTATTGCTTCATTAGCTATGCTAATATTTATAATGGTAATCAATATTGATGAGGAATCTGCAAAAAATCTTGAATTATTCTTACATTCAAGACAGACTACACTACACTCCATATTGCACATAATTTTAAATGACTGTGTTGTGAAACAGCCATGAATGTGCCAGATGAGCCTCAGCAGTACCAGGCAGCAGACTTTCTGGGGGGCTGTGTTGACCTCTCAAAATTCCACTTCCTGTCTCTCTACAAAACTCACTTAGTCTCAGGATGTTCATTAGGCCCTTTGTTCTATCTGACATCCAGGGAGTCACATAAAAGTCATATTTTCTGCTTCACTGCTGCTGGATTGCATAAGAAGAAAGAAGGAGCCTCCATCTGTTCAACCCAGGGCTTGCCTGCACTAAGCAGGGTTTTCATCATATTACCAAGCAGCCCCTCCCCTCCCTGATCAGGACACAGCCGCAAAGCCAGGGCTTGTTCAGAGCCGGGGATCGACTGCCATGGCTGATCATGTGATCTGCCCAGCTCAAGGTCGCTGGTGAGTCTGTTTCACAATGCTGGGTTTCCTAAAGTCCCCTGACTAATCACATGATTGGTCAAGAAACACAGGCAGCGAAACAGAGTCATAATGACCGTTGGTTTGATGAATTAGTAGTGTTTTCCTGTTTGGTTTGAAGCTATCATAGAGAAAAGGGAGCGCTCTGATTTGTGACCTTTCACTCACTCAGCAGTTGCAGGTCATACAGAGCTGATGTCTCTGATGAGGGGCAAGACCAAGTGCATCTGTAATATTCTACTACTCCAAAGTAGATCATGATGTGTTTGTTGCAATGTTTCTTATGAAGACACATTTGTATGTGGTTTCAAAGAGCTAACCCATCAATCAATCAATCAATCAATCATTTATTTGACACATGAAATTATACAGTGAACAGATCCAGTGAGATGTAGTCCCATCAGCTTTTTTTCCCCCACACATTCTTACATTGCTGGCTGCTACTTTATAATTGTCCATGTTTCCCGATGGTGATGCTAATCCATAGTCTCTGGTTATGGAATGATTTAACTATCTGCACATCCCAACCTCAACAAGATGGCCATATGGTCGCTGCTACCGAACAGCGTAAAGCCGTGATCCACAGCAGGAACAGGACAGCACCTCACATTGCCACCATTACACCAGTCCTTATTCACCATAAAGCACATGTCTCCTCGTCTTCTCTATGAGAATCCTCTGCTCTGTCAGATTAACATATTAAAGAAGAGTCACCTGGTTGAATGGCACTGTCCAGGAAGTTTCGGTGAATCAGATCATATTACAGTTCCTGATATCCTGCTCAAAACGTATGTGGCACGGAGGTCATCCAGTTTGTTTCCAATACCTGCACAGTGACAAGCAGGATGTTAGTTCAGCTGGTGCCCATCTTCTCCATCTTTTCCTTGATGTTTACTGATGTTTACATTTGAAAAACTAGCTAGCAGCTAGGTAACTGTGGTAGTACAAGAGTTTACAGACCGGTGAGTTGATTTCTTCACAGTGATGAGTGACTTGCAGCAACACACCACCACCACTCAAAGCCAACAGCAAAATGCACCTCCAACACTAGCAAAATAGACATAAGAGCATTATTTAGCCAAATTTAGAAGTGCTGAGAGAGAGGCAGCTGGAAACATCTGCACCTACATCATAACTAGCCAGTTACTGCTTATGAGATACTTTTTTTAAAAATATATTTTTGGGGACTTTTTGTCTTTATTCAACAGAACAGCTATAGCATGAAAGGGGAAGAGAGGGGTGGGATGACATGCAGCAGAGGGCTAAGGGGTTGGGATGGAACCCACCAGTGCTGCGGCAAGTACACAGCCTTTTTTTTACATGGGGAACCTGCTTTACCAGGTGAGATAGTGGGCACGCCTATTGAAATAGTCTTGACTAAAAACTAATTTCAGACTTCACCACACATGCCAGCAATGATTCAAATAAAAGTTTTTGGAAAAATAAAGGAGGCTCTGTGTGGCTCTCTGTGGGCTAGTAGGATGTATTTCTATCTGCAACAGTGTCTTTTTGAGTCTTCCAGTGAGGGGCACCAAAGATGGAAATTCAACCTTTAAGGGGGTGGGGGAAAAAATGAATACAGGATAGTATCACAATATTTTGCATGCGATATTGTATTGATACACATACGTAGAGTAGCAGTCTTTATCATATTCATTATTATTTTTTGCAAATACACATTTTAATACAACTTTTAAGACTGGAAGAATAAAATCAATTGCCTTTTTTGGTCCACTAGATGGTGCTGATGTTTCTTTCCTGGTGAGGTCAACAGAGGTCTCAGCCAGCGACATTTGGCAGGAGGTTCATCAAAACAAAGATGGAGGCCCCACAGAAAAAAATCAGAAATGCGCAATTGGCATTTAAATCAAACGTCTGAACTTTTTTTAGCTGCTGACGGCCAAACTAACGCTAAACCTGCTCCGCCGAAAATCAACCAACACTGGACACACTTAGCTTGACAAAACTACCAGCTGACTCTGAGAGAGCTAAGAAAATAACACAGTCTGTAAATAACTGCAAAGGAGGCATCCAAATATGTTTGCAGGCTTTAATTAACACTGGAGCAGTACAATACAACGGCATGTCCGCTAACTCCCTAACCTGTCTGCCACGCTTTACCAGTGTTGCCAACTCCTCAGTAAGAAAAGTAGCTATTGGCTGTCCTAAAAGTCGCTAGAAGTCGCTAAATGATGTCATCGCCTAATTTGCATAATTGTCCATATGCATGTAATTGTAATGGCTGCTGTAGGAGAGAGGAATAACGTCGTGGGAGAGACAAAAACTGAATAAAAAAACACCCTGAATATGTTTAGAACTACAGATGAACCGTCTTTCAGTGATTTATATTAGACAAAGAAAATTTTACATTTACATCCCGCCCTGACTGTAAACCAGGTCGGGATCAGCCAGTGGCGGTTCCGCGCATGCGCGATTCACTTGCAGTCTGGACGTGGAGGGGTTAACATCTCCTGCTCTGAC
>NC_065529.1:1990072-1996576 GCF_006386435.1 Epinephelus moara
ATTTAGATTTAACATTTAGATTTAGATTTAGCATTTAGATTTAGATTTAACATTTAGATTTAGATTTAGATTTAGATTTAATATTTAGATTTAGATTTAACATTTAACATTTAGGTGCCACATTTAATATTTAGATTTAACTATTTAATATATTTCTAATGTAACAAATATTGCTGTAAATGTGGTAAAAGGTGACGTTAAAAAATTCACAACACTTTTTTCAACATTGTTTGAAGCTAAATGTGGCAAAATGTTGATGTTATTTTCAGCGTGAGCCACTTTACAAACGGCACCCCATAGTGAGAGCACGTATCATTCTTATTGATTCAACGAGCAGCGGATGCTGCCGTGGGCTCCTCTCTTGCCCCAAAGCACTCACAGACGGCCCAGTCCTCCCTCCCAGCTGCAGTCAGAGCAGGAGATGTTAACCCCTCCACGTCCAGACTGCAAGTGAATCGCGCATGCGCGGAACCGCCACTGACACTTTTTTCAACATTGTTTGAAGCTAAATGTGGCAAAATGTTGATGTTATTTTCAGCGTGAGACACTTTACAAACGGCACCCCATACTCTCACAACAGAGTCTCCCAAAGTCTTCAATAACATCAGAAAAAGTTGCTAGATTTGTCGCTAGTCGCTTTTTCAAAAAGAGTCGCTAGAGGGGTCTGAAAAGTCACTAAATATAGCGACAAAGTCGCTAAGTTGGCAACACTGCGCTTTACGGGTACCAGGGAGTATTACCGTATGTAACTCAGTAAGTGCGCAGGTGCATATGATTACCGTATATGACATCTCCCCCTCTTTTCTTGTGTTATTTCAATAACATCAGAGGAACATTTTAACAGGCAAATAACTGTTTGGACAGCCCTTATCATAAACCAAGGTTATCATAACTCAAAATGATGCATTTCAACATAAACTGGTCTCTTTCTTACCTGACCGAAATACTGTATAAGTGCTACTGTTTCACAGTCTTAAAACAACAATATCAACATGTCAACCTGTCTACAGGTCGAGCCTGTTGACTGGCTTGCAAACCCGACCAGATCTGGTCACAGTCTGACCCGGTAGAGGGGTTCTGGGAGCAGCCTCACTCTGACTACCAGGAACAGTCTCTAACACAGTGGCTCCATCGGAGTGGGTGCTCGAGTCTGTGCTTGCACTGGGCGCTGCTGGGATGAGCTGGTGAACCAGCCTTGGTTGGAGGTGACGGCGGTTCCTCCGCAGCTCCGCACCTTGCTGTGTCCTGATGACAAAGGATCTTGGGGTGGTGCTCTCACCTGAGATCACTGCTGGCAAAGACCACGACTTTTCATGGTCTAACTTGGACAACACAGCATCTCCAGGCTGCTGGGCGGGTAAAAGCCTGGCTCCATGACGGCGGTTGAAGTAGTGAGCCTGCTTAGCTTTTTCCCTCCTGTCCTTTTCTTTCACAGCTGTCCTGCCGGGCCATTTGGGCAGGAGATTTTTCTCCAAAGTGGGGAGTGTGGTCCTGATTTTCCTCCCCATCAATAGCTCGGCTGGGCTGAAGCCAGGGGTGGAGCAGGGACTAGACCTATAGACCATTAGAGCCATCACAGGATCTTCCTGCTTGAGAATTTTCTTAGCAGTTTGCACAGCTCTTTCTGCGTGGCCGTTGCCTTGAGGGTGGTGTGGGCTGGATGTGCAGTGCTTGAAGTCAAACTGCCTCGCAAACTCTTGAAACTCAGCACTCGAAAACTGGGGTCCATTATCGCTCACCACCTCATTAGGAATGCCAAACCTAGCAAAGATAGTTTTGAGCTTCTGGATGACTTGTGCACTCGTCGTTGAGGGCAGGTGCAATATTTCTAGGAACCTGGAGTAATAGTCTGAAATCACCAGGTAGCTGTGGTGTTTGTACTCACAGAGATCCATTGCAATTCTTTTCCAGGGTCGCTCAGGAAGCTGTGTGGAGATGAGAGGCTCCATTTGTTGTGTTCTTTTCAGTTCACGGCACACTTGGCATGAAGTCACAAGTTTGTTGATCTCTGTAGAGAGCCCAGGCCACCACACAGATGAATACGCCCTCTCCCTACATTTAACAAGGCCCTGGTGCCCTTCGTGAATTTTCTGGAGGATCTCACCTCTCATTATCCTTGGCACCACAATCCTGCTTCCTCTTAGGATGAGGCCATTGTGTTCCGATAGCTCTGAATTCACCTGGATGTACTCTCTCTTGAGTGTTCCGGCCACCCAGTCTTTATGAGCTTTGCAACTGACTGCAGCTGGGTGTCGGCTGCTGTCACCATTCTGATTTCATCCAGTTTGCTTGTGGACGCAGGGATCCCCTCGACTACACTTGCCACATAGCATGCCACCTCACTGTAAGTGTCAGTCTCTGCACCTGTGCTGGCCAGTGGACTGCGTGACAGGGTGTCTGCGACGATCAAGGTTTTTCCTGGAGCATACTCTGCTACTGGGTTAAATCTCATGAGCCTCATGAGAAGGCGCTGACACCGTAGAGGCACATTGTCCAGACTGCGGGTGTTAATGAGGGGCACCAGCGGCTTGTGGTCAGTTACCAGCTTAAACTGCTCCAGTCCACTGAGGTATCTGTCGAATTTCTCACATGCCCACACGCCAGCCAGGCTTTCCTTTTCTATTTGGGCGTAGCATGTTTCTGCTTCTGTGAGGCGTCTGGAGCAATACGCCACAGGTTTCCACTGCTCCCCATGAAGCTGGAGGAGAACTTCCCAAGTCCATAGCTACTTGCGTCAGCTGACACAGCGGTGGGCTTGTTCAGGTCATAGTATGTGAGTACTGGTGCAGTTGCTGCTTGCTGTGCGTGACTCCATGTCCATGCAATCTTGTTTTTCAGGAGCTCATACAGTGGCTGTCCTACCGTTGAAAGGTTGGGAATGTATCTTCCAAGATAATTCACCATTCCCAGTAAGTAGTAAATAAGATACACCTTTTTACACGTGCACGCGCGTGAGGCGCGTGCGTGTGACGTGCATGTGATGTGCATGTGACGTGCGTGTGATGTGCGTGTGTGGCAAATGGTGCTGAACGTGTGACAATTGACGTGAGGGTGTGAAGAAGCGTCATGTCACCATCAGAGGAGTGGTTTTGTTGTAACATGTCTATATACTCCTATTGGGGCGGCATGTACTAGATACCAATTGCAAACAGTGGCGGTTGTATATTTTGTGGCACAATTCCGGATGAATTCCAATGGCTTCTGATAAACAGAGTGAATACTACGGTGCTAGCGATGATGTTATGGACATGCAATGGGAGCCTTATCCTGCTGGTTATTTTAACAAAACAGGGTTGGAGAAGTTTAAAGAATCAAACGTGATAAAGGATTCACTACTCCCCAAGATCGCTAGTGCTAGGGGGATGTATTCAAAAAGCAGCCTCGCTCTCTCTAACCCCAGTAACTATAGCACATTGTTGTCTTGATTCCTCTATATGATCAAGGTAAGTTGTTTTAATTGTCGTACAAATATATTACAGCATGTCTGGACATGTACTGAGCATGGGTGTCGATGGTCGTTAGCTGTTGATTTTACTGGAGACCATTCCTTCAAAGCTTTGGAGCTGTTGCCACCACGTGTTGAAGATTTTTTTTTTTTTTTTTTTTAAAGGAAGTGATGTGTGGGGGTGTGGTTTGCCGCAGCTATATAGTCCAACCATGTGTCTGTTTGTAACAAACCACAACTGAGGACGCTGACGATCTGTGATTTAAACACGACAACCTTATACAGAGGATCCTTGTTTTCTGCATTTCCTGTCTGAGACCCTACACTCTACAAAGATGGAAAATATAGGTACGTCTTTTAATTCTATGACGCCAACACGCCGCATAATTGTAAGCGATACTGAACTGCTTTTAGCTCCTAAAAAGAAAAGGGCTGCTCCTACACACCTAACCCAGTTTTTGGACCAAAAAGCATGGGCACCCATGTATGAGTGGGACGTAAAAGATTGCAGGGTTTCCGGATACTTGTTTGACCGGGGGATGGTGTATCTCTACACCAGAGAAGCCGATGAACTGTTTTTACAAGGAGTTACCCCGCACGTCTGTTTTTCTGCCAAAGACTGGAGCCATTTCAGAAACAAAATTTGTAAGGAGTTAAGTACCTCGAAAGGCGTGTACACAGCGCAGTGGAACGGTTCAGTGTCTGGAGAGACCTATCGTGTGGAAACAGACTTAGAGATCTATGATCCAGAGGCCTACATATTTTTCAGGCAGTGTATGGACAATACTGTTATTCACCAGGCCCGAAAGGGTACTCCGGATGAGGACAAGCTCTACCCCCTCACGCCTAAAGAATGGGAAACTTGGTTTACCACAGGGTTTTTAGTTCAGTGGTGTGAATGGGAGAGAACACTAGAAGTTTTCTCCCGTGTTGATTCTCTATTCAGATGGTACAAGGTTTACAGACAATATGAGAGCCTCAAGAAAAGAATCTTTGAGATGGACGATGGCACAAATGCCTCCAAGGAGCCTGACATGACCCCAACCCTGTGAAAACATCTATGTCTCATCTAATATTTAGCATCTATTTGTACAGGTTGCCGTCCTTATGCATGGTGCGATGTGTCATCAGACATGGATAAAAATGATTTTTGTACAATCTGGCAGCGTGACGGAAACAACAGCTCCAGGGCAGATGACCGACAGGAGGACGGAAGTAATAACACCTGGGTGGACGACTTTGGCAAAGAGCTGGGAAAAAGAAATTTAACATTCCTCACGCCCGAAGAGGAGCCAACAGATACCCACCAACAACCGTCAAGTCCTGATGACTGTTTGGGAATTCTGGATGATAAGGAGTGTGACTACTTCAAATGTGGTACGCCAGGAGAACCCACTATTCACAAAATTATAGAGGTAACAATAGGTTATTATCTCCACAGCTTATTAAAGGAAAGAGCTAAAGGAATCTGTATATATTGTATGTATCTGGACGAACTGTACAGAGGAAAATGCCCCTCATGTATTGACAGTCTGCCCCCGCATTATCTTGAAGGACATTTGGAAGAGATTAAGCAAGAGATTTTTAATGAAAATTACACAGTTGTGCAAGCATGTGTATTGTTTTGCCTTGGTAACACACCGCCTTCTCAGCAAGACATAGAAGACATTGCGGAAGATGTTTTAAAGGAGTGGACAACTTCCCCATTTCTCACAACAAGACTTAAACAGGTATCCAGTGGAAACGAAAGACTGCACTCTGCTGTTCAAAAATCTCTGAAAATTTGGAGCAGAAATAATGGGAAACGTGTGTAGCCTACTGGACTATACCAAAAACCTGTATGTCATGTATAGGATGAAAACTCTGTTGTGTAATGCTGTTAAAAATACGATGCTTGATGCCAATAGTTTATGTTGCACTAGATTTATGAGACAGATAGACTGTGTCAGAGAACTATCAGAGGACTGGTCCTCTATGGTGCATACGGTTGCTGACAAATATACCGACGTAAAATCTACTCTTATCAATATTCTTGATTGTTTTCCTCTAAATGATGATGAATTTCACAAAGGTCATGTTGCTTGTTTTTGTGCTTTTAGTATTGATCTGTGTGTATTGATGTTAAACAGAAAACAAACCGTAAATGTTAGTAGTATGATGCAGTGTCTTGTAGAATCGCTGGTTAGAAAAAATTCAAATGCATGTTTTGATTTTATAAAATGGGTATCCGTGTACTGACTTTTTTCAGACACAATTATGTCCTATTATGCATGATGGATGTCAGAAAATAAAAACCCTAAAAACCAACATTCGCTACTCATTCTTATAACAACAACCATGGAGAAGGTCATGAAAAGAATATACTATGCGCCAGAAAGCGCTGGAGGATATGGAGGTATACAAAGGTTAAAACAGGCAGTGTTTGAAAGTACCGGGACTCGTTTAGCAGATTCTGAGATAGAAAAATGGCTCTTAAAACAGGATGTTTACACCCTTCACAAAATGGCCCCAATACATTTTAAGAGAAATCGGGTGCTAGTAAATAAAATAGATCAACAATTTCAGACAGATCTTGTAGACATGACTGCTTATTCTTCAGAAAACAACGGGGTACCTTTTTTATTAACATGTATAGATGTGTTTTCAAAGTACGCTTGGGTTCGATGTTTAAAAAATAAAAGTGGAAAACATGTCACAGCTGCTTTTAAAGACATTTTAGATGAAGGCAGAATACCCAATAAATTACAGACAGACAAAGGAAAAGAGTTCTTGAACAAAGAGTCTAAAGACTTAACTAAAGCTAATAATATTATCCATTTCACCACGTCAAATGAGACAAAGGCTAGTGTTATTGAACGTTTCAACAGGACTCTTGAAACCAAAATGTGGAGATATTTATCAGCCAATAATTCTAAACGTTATGTGGACGTCTTGCAAGATTTAGTAAGTGCCTACAATTCGAGTTATCTCCAAAGCATTAGAATGAAACCGGATGAAGTAACAAGCGATAATGAACACATAGTTTTTAATAATCTATATAAAGCAAGGAGCAGTGATCT
>NC_065529.1:1997076-2009811 GCF_006386435.1 Epinephelus moara
TTTTCAACAGCTTTTTGAAGTTCAAAACTGACCCGGACTCCTGAGAGGGTCCTCTCAGGAGCAGTGTGATTACACTCACCGGTTTGGTTTTGAACCTCTGCACATGTTCGGCACAAGGGAAACATCAGCTTGTTGTTACAACGGTATGGAAGCACCGGATGATACAACCCCCGGGGAGGCGATACAGTACACTTCACCAGACCAAAGTAATTTTCAATGGGCTCAAAGTCGCGGAAGATTATTTTGGGGTGTCCCACTGGGTAGTTTTTACGAGCCTGCACAGTGGGGTACAAGCTTGTAAAATCGTAATAACTTATCTTTTCACCCTCAGCAGCTTTGTAGTGTAGTCTGTATGCATTGGTGTGACCCCCAAACAGTGCTTTTCGCGGGTCGAGTCTTTCAGGCGCATCATAACTTTTCAGAAAGTCCTGCAGCATCTGGTCTGTTTTTTTGGCATATTCCCACTCACATTCCCACATTATCCGTACACCTCACTGTATAGACACACTGGAGAATGTCTTGTACTGGCTGATGTATGCACCGTCATATGTCAATGCCAGTGTGTCAGGGGGTAGGAATCGTGTTTTAAACACAGCCATGCAACACGAGGCAAGTGTGGTGTAGTCAAAAGGGTCTAAGTCGGTACACTCTATGAACGCCTCACGGTACACCGTACATGCCTTGTGCAGCACAACAACGTCATTGATTCCATATCTACGTAGTTCAAGCTGGAAATCAAACACCCTGTCACGCACTGTATTGTACCACTGCATGAAATCTATCCTGTCTTTGTCAGACATGTTGTCATACCCGTAAAAGTGAGGTTCAGGGAACGGGCCTACGTACTTTTCATTTTCTGTTTTGTTGAACAAATGCGGAAAGAAGTCCTTCTTTTCTTCATATTCGAAACCTAATGCTGCAGGAGTCTTTGACAAATGCATTGGTAGAAAGCTGAAAGAATCGAGCCATCCCTGTTGGTAGAACGCATCATACATCAACAAGACTCTACTACCGCGCATGGTTAATCTCGGTGTGATTCCCTGTTTGGTGAAGTAGTCTAGCATTATGTAGTTGTCAAACCCCGATGCGTTGTGTGCTATGAATGTATAATTTTTGTATTTTGGTTGCCTAAATTTTTGCACAAATAGATCGACACATGTTGCGCCGGAGGCCCACCATTTTTTGTTTTCAAAATCAATTGCACATACAAAATTGGCTTCATGTTTGTTGTCATCGGATCGCGTTTCAAAGTCATAAAAGACATACTTAGTCTGTGGTTTTGACGGCTCCACAATGACCGCATACGCCTTTTTGACATTTATGCCTCACAGCATTTTTTCTGTGACTTACTGAGTACAGACGGCCACAGTCGTTGCAGTATTTAGTGCTGTCACACGGTGTAAATCTCTTTCGATGTTTGGTTTCTGTCACATCTTTGTGTTTGTTCAAACAAAACGCTGACCTACAAATGTGCTGACAGTCTGGACAGCGCGTGGGAGTTAGATTCTGTTGTTTGTGACACTCATCAGGTAGACATACATTGCAGAAATATTTGCATTTGTGATATGCCTGAGACGTATAACCCTTGTAGCAATATTCGCACATGTATGCACTACCAAAAAAACCTGTTTTGTTCTGTATCATATAATAATGGTCCTCATACAGATAGAGCCAGATTGTTTTTGGGTGAGGTTGTTCTCGTGTCTGATACAGATCCAATTTTTTAGTACCACAATTGTGGTGAAAAACAAGAATTTTAACTCCCATGTGCTGCTCAAATTTTGTTACGTCTGCTAGCGACACTTTGTGATTTGGATTAAACCCTACTTGGGCATGGATTTGCTGCGCCTGTTTTTGAATGTCGGTCTCAGACATGTGTGGGTACATATAACGTGCTACACACATAGAGAAACACAGATTATTGTCTGTGTTTGACGGAGCGTAGAGACAGGCTTTTTTTTTTTGAATGATCTGATCATACTGGATATTACCTAGTTTGCGCCTCACACCTCCTCGTTTGTTTAAAGCGGCTGTGATGACAAACTCAAGCATATCGTCCGATATCGTTCGGTCATTGCTTTGCATAACCTGCTCAATCTCGCTCAGAAATGTTTCCGCATTATAGCTGTTACCGGTGTTTAATACCACGCACACGTCGCTGGACAATGATGGACCTCTCAGTACAACATTTAAAATGCCGTCTGGCGCTGCCAAATTTGTTGAAAAATCAATAATGTCTGATAATTTGTGTCTTAGTGTCGCCAATGCTGTTCTCAAATCACTCGTCCTTGTGCTGCCTAAATTGATATGCTGTCTAATTTCGACCCCGTTGAATTTTTTTCTCTCTGTGATGTTGAAGTCCCGCATCCCTCCCGCTCGCCTAATACGGTCAGCCAATTCCCTACTGAATCGTTTGTCTTGTCTTTGTGTCATAGTGTCGCCCTTCTTTTGGCATATATGATGGTGGGGGTTTGACTCTACAGTGCCGGTGACCTGATTGTTATGTCTCTGGGGTGTCTGATTACCTCCCATCTGAGGTGTGGGATTTACAGGAGCAGGCTCCAGAAAGTCTGCTACATTTCCTTTCAGTATACCCAAATCATGCAAAAGATGAAGACTGTGTGCTGTGGTGAATTCTACATCCTCCTCTTCTATCGCATCAACCTCATTTTCAACGTCAGATAGGCTTTTGAGTGGTTCATATTCAAGCCAATTTTCCTCACTGTCTGAGTATAAACCGTTACACAATTGATCGGTTTCATCCTCTATATCTGACAAGCTCTTGAGGAGAGGAAAGTGTAGAATCATTGTCGCTATCGCTTTCGTCGTCAGTGATTACAATAGCGCATCGCTTGCCATGTTTTGATTTGCTTACGCATTTAGGAGACATGATTAATCTATACTATAAAGCGGCACTATCAGACACAATGAAATGAGTAGACGAGTCTAGGGGCTCAGCTTTTTAAGAATATCGTCAAATTTAGTGTGTAGAAGTCCAATATCCCTATGGTATTTTGCTTGTAATAGCCCTAATTCCCTTCTGAGATGGATAACTTCCTTCTCAATTTTGTGACTTTTTCTCATTTGTTTTAATGAAATATTGCCTAGTTTTCTGGTTTCACTAATTAACATGCTCTTGGTTAATCTGCATATTTGTAGCTGAGCCTTACTGCGTCTCACCAGACCTTCCTGTTGATTTTGAGCATAATTAAAAGTTCTAATTTGAAGTGGAGGGTCAACTCTGTGTACCAAAGATGTGGTGTATTTTGTCTTACTGGTTGTTGCCTCTGTCTGGAGATCGTCCACGCTGAAGCTGTGTGCGTCGTACCGCTGTATTTGCGCCTCCGTCCAGTTCTCGATGTCTGACTCCTCAGCAGCAGGGGCGGAATTCAAAGAATTGTTTGTGATTGTTCCCGTTGCATCTCTCAAATCTTCATGGCCAATGTCCCCTATGTCTGGACTGTCCGTGATTGTGATTGGCGATGCAGGAGGTGTTGTGTTCTGCACAGGTCTTCCAGGTACTGATTCGTCTCTTGGTCTTTTAATCAAACGCAGTCTGTTCCTGCTGCTTGGGGCTCGTGGCGTTGTCTGAGATTCTCCTGTTTGACAAATACAACACATATACACAAGTTGAAATTAAAACATAATTATTTAAACAACCGTTTTATATCTTGTTTCACATATTTTAGATGAAGGGATACTGACCGTATGAGACATTCTCAGATGGTTGAGTGGGCTTTCCAAATCTGCTCCCTGGGGTGATTAGCGTCACCAGATCTGTTAAGTTCTGGCTAGCAGAGTCCTCGTGACAGGTCAACTCTGGTAGTGACTCGTCTCTCGGCCTTTTATGTAGACGCTGCCTATTGTTTGATGCCCGATGTGTGCAACGTATTACTTAAGAACTGTGGCCTTTTTTCCAGAGCCGCTGATGAATTTTCCCGCTCCTGGGATTCTTCTAAATATCTCAGAACTGTTTTGGAAACACTAATAGATTTAAAAATCAGACACAGACTCTTGTAACATCTTAAATAGCATTTAAAAGAAAAAGAAAGAAAAAAAGAGTTTTGTTTCTACTTACCAGAAACAAGAGACATTTCTACAAATGTAGAGGTGAGCGTAAGTTGATGTCTAGTGAAAAGTGTTGTCTTCACACACGGGGGATGCAATGTGCTTGCCGTGGGTCATGTCCTTAAATACCCCCTACCCACCATTTGGCCACCAATAAACTGCCCTGGGTGGGGTTTTGATCGCGTCACAATATGCGAATCTCAGATAAATACTTTTTACTTACTTCTCTTTAAAAACTGTGTATAATTTAGTAATTTAATTTATATCTTAAAACAAAAAAACAACAAAAAAAACAATAAGAAACTGTGTGAAATGTATGAGGGTTATTGTTTAAAAAACTGTATGTAATCTTAGCTCATATTCTTAAAAAATAAAACAAAAGAAAAGAAAACAGTTTTGACAGAGATTCTCAACCGCTATTTTACTGAACCGTTTTATTTTTTCAAAAGAAAAGACTTTTGTAGCCCTTAAAACTTCTGTAAACGTTCAAAAGTCTGTGAAAAACCACCAAACAGCATCATTTGTAAAAATGAGGAAACAGTTTGTTATGTCTGCAAACTTAAGCAGTTAAAAACTCAATACCGTGTTCCTTATTATTTGAGGAAAAATAAATAAAAGTTCTTTATTAAATTTATCTCATGTCATTAACCATTTTCCCCTCATTCCCACAGTTTAAAGTCCTTATGCATGGTGACATGATGCTTCTTCACACACACACTGCTGTCCTTCTTTTTTGAAATGTATGAGGTAGGATCAGACACACTGCCCCAGTTCCTTCCAACACGTACGTGTCACACGTTCAGCACCATTTGCCACACACGCACATCACACGCACGCCACATGCACATGCACATCACATGCGCGTCACACGCACGCGCCTCACGCGCGTGCACGTGTAAAAAGGTGTATCTTATTTACTACTCCAGTATCCTTTTCAGCTCCTGCACATCTGCTGGCGGTGACAGCTGCCGTATAGCCTCCACCTTGTCAGGGTCTGGCCAGATCCCTGACTGGTCGATGAGGTGCCCCAGAAACCGCAGCTGACTCTGCCTGATGGAACACTTTTCTCGATTGAGCTTCAGGCCAGCTGTTTCTATGCGCTGCATCACTTTCTCCAGGCGGCTGTCATGTTCGTCCTCTGTTGACCCATAGACCAAGATATCGTCCATGAAAACACCCTCCAGGCCCTGCAATGTCTCCATCATCTTCCTCTGGAAGATTTCAGGTGCACTCGTAATTCCAAACAGCAGCCGCTTGAAGTGGAACCTGCCGAACGGCGTGATGAAGGTGGTGAGTTTGGTGGATGCAGCGGTATCTGGAAAAATCCGCTGGCTGCATCAAGTGAAGAAAAGACCGTGGCCCCGCTCAGCTTTGCTGTGATTTCCTCTGTAATAGGCAGAATGTAGTGCTCTCTTTTCACAGCTTCATTCAACCTTTTGAGATCAACACAGATGCGGGCTCTTCCTGTGGTTCTCTTTAGTACTGGCACCATAGGTGCACACCAGTCAGTGGGCTGTGTCACCCTCTCAATGATGCCATGTCTCTCCATCCTCTGAAGCTCCTCCTTTACCTTTTGCAGCATGGGGAGAGGTACGCGTCGTGCTGTGTGTACAGCATATGGCTGAGCATTTTCCTTCAGTTGTATTTTTACTGGTTCTGTCTTTAATGTCCCATGCTCACCATATGCTTTCAAGTGTCCTCTGTTGCACACCGTTTCATCCACTCTCCTCACCAGGTTCATTTTCACAGACAGTGGTCTGCTGAGTAGGTTATTTACAGAGCGTCCCCTGATGACATATGCAGTGAGTGGGTGAGTCTTTCCTTTGTGGGACACAGTGCTCTGGATCCGTCCTAAGCACTGCAGCTTGCCACCTGGGCTATCCAGAGGAATATCAGCAGGCTCCAGTGGACTTTTTTGGGTGAGTGAGTGGTAAGTATTCTCACTGATGACACTCACATCGGCCCCTGTGTCGATTTTGAACTCTACCAGTGTGGAGCCCACCAACAGCTCGACAGACCATTGCTCTGATGACCCGTCTGCTCTACTCACAGTCCCAAGAAAGTATGGCTGCTGCTGCTCCGTTTGCTCTGTAACCTCGCTCACTGCTTTCCTGCTCCTACACACTCTGCTCCAATGTCCAACCTTATGGCATGTACTACATGTCGATTTTCTAGCTGGGCAATTTTCATCCTTGCTGTGCTGCACTTTACCACACTTTCCACATTGTCCTTTATTCCCCTCTTTCTTCTTACCTTGGTGGCCTGTGTATTTGCGCTTGTGAGTGACTTCATGTATCACTCCTGCCGCCTCTCCTTACATGCTGACCTGCGAAGCAACCTCCTCAGACTGCCTGACCGTCTCTACGGTCAGCGCCAGCGTCAGGTCCTTCATCAGCTGCAGCTTTTGTGAGAGATCTTTATCAAGTATTCCAACAACAATTCGGTCCCGGATGTTTTTATCCCTGCAGGTGCCGAAATCACAATGCTCGGAAAGTTCATACAAAGCTCTGATGAAAGTCTCTGCCTTCTCTCCTGGTCTCTGCATGCGCTGATGGAAACACGCCCGTTCATGTATAACGTTCCTCCTGGGGACAAAGTACTCGTCGAATTTTTCAAGCACTCTACCAAAGTCATCTCTATGTCCATCTTCGGCAAAAACAAGTGACCGGTAGATATTTTCCAACTCACTTCCCATGGCATATATCAGGCTGCTCACTTGCACGGCTCAACTCAGTAAGTGCGCAGGCGCATATGATTACCGTTACGTATATGACACAGTCCATCACCTACTTCACATGCAAAGATCTGCGTCCATACAGCGTTGTTGAAAACAAAGGCTTTTAAGCACTGGAACCCAGGTATGTGACTCCGTCCTGATGTTTTTTTTCACCTAGCTCTATGGAGAAGTGAAGCATAAAGCTGAGGAATCTTTGAGTACCACAGGAAGTGTGGCATTAACTTCTGATGCCAGGACTTAAAGGTCAGTGGATTTATATGTGACTATACACACATTATCTCTATTAGAACTGGCAACTGCTGTCCCATGCTCTCCAAACTTAGGCAGTGCACGAAAGTCACACTGAGGCAAACATTGCAGACCTCCTGCGGACAACGCTTCTAACATGAGTGTTGCCATTCAGTTAGCAGGATACCTTCATGTGAAGTGTTTCGCTCACGTGCTTAATTTGCCCTCCCAGAGGGTGTTAAATCTGCCAACAGTTCAGTTTGTCAGGTGTATGCAGCATTTCTGACAGGTTTTATGACGGTGTTGGTCAGTCTTTCTGCTTTGCATCACATTTTGTTGCAATAAAAATGATTAAAGTCTGATTAACATACTTTAAACTTTATCTTATGAGGTAAAACTGATGCTGACAAAGCTTTTCTTTGGGGAAATAATTTTTAGTTGGAAAAAAGGTAATAAATCACAATATATCATAACACCTAAAAACCTGTCCTGGGCTACACAGTGTGGGGACGCTCCGCTGTCCTGCTAGACTTTGTTCTGTGTTCATTATTATTATTTATTTTATTTATTTATTTATTTTTGAGGGAATGGAGTAACTAGTAATGTAACTAATTACTTTTGAAATAAAGTAAACAGAACTGTAACATGATTACTTTTAAAAGGAGTAAAAAGTATTTTAATTCTGCATGTACAATTTAGATCTCCATCAAAAGTGCCTTAAACGATTAACAGATCTCTGTTACTGCATGATTGATAAATAAAGCTGAGTTGACTTCACCAGATATCAAAGATTACAAAAACATAAAACACAAGGATTATTGTGGGGGCAGATTAAAAATATGAAAGCAATACAATGGAGTTTTTGAGCTCTCAAAATATATATCCAAGATCCTTGTGATGGTACATCAACTCACAAAAGGTTGGATGACACGTCCGTCATTTCTTGAGAGCTTCTGTTTCACTTGCACTGGCACTATGCAGTTTCGGGGTTCGGGTAGGTACCCGGACTACAAAAGGACAAAATTTGGCTGCTTTACAGCATACGTCATATCCCCCTCCTCTCTTTATAGTAGCGTAGCTGAACCGAGGTGACCGAAGTTAGACGTGGTTGTCATGGCTGACGCGACAAAGAAAAGGAAGAAGGTGAAGGTTTTGTCAGAGGAGACAAAGAAAAGAAAACGGGAGAGCAATAAAACAAGAGCTCGAACAAGGATTAATATTGGCCCGGCTTTCACACGCTGGCGAGACTCACTGTCTGCAGGTCTGCTGCCTCAGGTACATTTTAAGATAAAGTGTTAGCCTATATACAGACAGCTTTCATTTTAGTTTGTCTTTAATGGTTTGCTGTTAGCACCGCGAGCGCGATTTGCTTGTGTTGACTGCGATCGGAAATCATAATAGCAGTGAATGAGAGACTGCAGACAGAGCAAATTGAAATATGGCTTTCTACATGCTGATCACATGTATTGATAAAGTATTGGCTTGGCTGGCAGAGGTTTTATTGCACCTACTTACAGTAACAAGCGTAGTTGATATCAACTAGAGTAATCTTGAAGTCATATTCCCTTCATCTGCACCGCGGCCTCTCTGCTGTTGTCTGTGTGTGTGTGCGCGTGCGCTGTGAGGAGGAGATCAGCCCTGACATGCAGAGAGCAATTAATTTTTGAGTTTCGAAACTGAATTAATAAATAAAGCAATCGACCTAATCATGTATGTACAAAATGCTATAAGGCTACTTTACCTGTTCTGAAGACATGATGATCGCGCATTACATGGCCAGCTTCAGGAAGTTCATCGGTATCGTTGGCTTGTCAACAAATGCACGCGCAGAAAGATTTTTGCTAAAGTTGTAACAGACAATACTGTTTTTCGTCTGTAGGGGGACCCCATGAGGTAAGCGCAATCCTCCATTGTGTTGCTGTAAACTGAACATTTATAAATATATAAAAATGTACCAAAAAAACAATCAATAAGAAATAAAAAGTGAGAGAGACAAGTTTTTTTTTCATTTTTAATAGAAATTCCATCCTTAGATCTTCCTTCTCTTTACAAGCTACTGGGAGAATTCTTCCACTTCACTAAATTGGTAACAGACAACACAATGATTGCCAAGTTGATATTTTACTTCACATTGCATTTGAAAATGTAATCATCCACCCTTACCTTTGATTATAAACTGGACCAGAGAGATATTCCTGCTCAGCCTCCTGTGAGGACAGCCCCTTTCGCCCAGTCAGTCCATATATGAGTGCCTACCGCCAGAATATACACACACATTATACTAAACTCCTCAAAAAAAGTTTGGAAATGTTATTTCAGTCAATCATTTCTCCCCTTTAATAATACCAATTGGTGTTGTATTTTATATCGTTGGAAAGTCTGATTAGTCACCTTTACAACAAGGCACAACTTGTAAGGATTGTGCATTTGTGGAGTGAGCAACACAGCTAAACATGTGGGTAGCGCCCCAAAAAATGTACCTGCAATCCCCTGCAACATTCTTCTGTTGGTATTCACTCCTGCTCTGAGCTTCAAGTGCTGCTAGGTGTGTGTCAGTCACAGGTGTATGACTGGCACCTGATTGGCGTCCAAACCTCAACCCAATTGAACACTTGTGGGATCAGCTTGGGTGTGCTGTACATGCTAGAGTGACCAACACAACCACACTGGTTGACCTTCAACAACTCCTGGTTGAGGAATGGGATGCCATCCCACAGCAAAATGTGACCAGCATGAGGAGGAGGTGCCAAGCTGTTGTGGCTGCGTATGGATCTTCGACATGCCACTGAGGTCCCTGATAGTGTCAAATGAATAAAGTGTAAAAATGGCCAATATGTGCTGTTTTTTCGCTTATTACTGTGGGAGAGTGCAATCATCCAATCCACCAAGCATATCAGAGCAAGAGTGAATACCATGTTGCCATGACAATGGGTTGTTTGGCAGAGAAGATGTGGGAACAGGTGTGTGTCCCTGTGGAGAGAGCCGGGGTTAAAAGTTGGTACACACTGTCACAGAATGTTTGTTGTTATGACGCTGGCTACACCCCAGAGTAGTCTGTGCTCTGCTCTGAAATGAAGATCCGAGAAACCAGCAGATTGTAGTAGCTTCTTTACCAAGAGATGCTACAGTATTGTGAAAATGTCCTCAATCAAAGTATATCCTGGTAATCCACTGTAAGTATGGAGTTAATAAAATGTGTCTGCAAAAACCTATAATTAAACCAACTTGTGATGTTTCTCTAAGTAACAGAATAAACCCACTGGCTATATACGTTGTTTTTTTTACCCAAAAACACACGTTAGCATGTAACGTTGTAGCATCCGTGTAAGCTAGCATGCTAACAAGCTAATGCAGTTGCAGCAAACTATCGTAAAAGTGTCACACTCAGCGGACTTTACGAAGGGTAAACTTATCGATTAATGTATAATGTGGCAAGCCCAGAGGTGGAAAAAGTACTGAAAAATTCTACTCAAGTAAAAGTACCTTTACTTTAAATGAACTAAAAGTAGTTCATTTAAGATGTACTTAAAGTAGAACTTACTTAGTTACTTTCAACAACTTGATGGGGGTCACTCCAATGCAGTGCAAAAATGGTCCAGGGTCATAAATCCAATCCAAAAACTGATTATTTTTCTATGAACCATAGAATTCAATTAAATTTAGGGCTGCACAATATCATTAGAGTATCACCATCGCATTGTGTTCTTGTGCAATAGTCACATTGTGAGATTCGCAGTGTGAGTTCATCATATCAATATAATATTAGCCAAAGGCAATATGCCATACTTATTTTGCTGGTTTATACTTTAGGTTGTGAAGTTCTCAATTTCCATGACAGTTTGATTGTAAAATGTCTATTTCATGCAAATACAGCCTTTCCAAATCCCAAATGATGACTTCTTTCCAAATAGAGCTATTCAAGTTATTGCAATACACTGTATATTGCAATACATATCGCAGTATACAAAATTGTCATCGCATTGTCAGTTTTGTCTAATATTGCGCAGCCCTCATTCATTTTGACTCACCAACACAACTGTTAGACTGATGATACACAAAGCAACTTTTTGAGCAATGTTGTTGGGCATTATTCTCAAGGATGAAAACAGGTGTATGGTCAAGAAAGAGAGAGCTTGTCGAAGTGAAATTCTGAATATTAAAATACACTAACAATAATTTGGAAGAATACTGTGTATTCCAAAACAGAACAAATCCATTGAGCAACAGTGTTTCCCCTATATGCAACTAGCAGCGGTGTTGCTCAGCTGCTGAAATATGACCGCCACTGCTGATTTCTTTTTCTTTTTTTTTGTCGTAGCTCTTTAGAAACTATCGTTATATTATTTGGCACCAGGAACGCTTCATGTCCAGGTCAATTCACACACTTGTGAGCAAAGCATATAAGAGGGGAGGAGAGGGCTCCGTCCTAGCTCTTCATGAACTAAAGTTCTATTATTTTGCGCAACGGATGCGTCATATAATAACATAACAATATACTATTTATCATGTTATACGGTGAAATGTTTCACTTGATGTGATGACTTATATTGTTTACACGACGGCATGTAATTTCTGGTTGCACCTTTACAATCCTCCTCTGCTCTCTGTATCGCACACAGCAGAGTTCGGTCCCGATGCACACACACATACGCGCGCACACACACACACACACACACACACACACACACACAGGTGAGCACACAAGAGCGAAGCAAAGAGAAGCACTCCCACCCCTTTTGGTTTCCATTTAATCGAAAACTTTTTTTTTTTTTTTTTTTTTTACTCAGTAACGGATGTGATCTCCAATGTAGCTTAGTACAATACTTAAGTCAAAATTTACTTAAGTAAAAGTAAAATTACAGATTTCAAAAACTACTGAAAAAATTACAAATTGCACACAAAAAAACGACTCAATTAAAGTAACGTGAGTAAATGTAATTAGTTATCTCATCCTCTCTAGTCTTTCTAACCATAGGGGGCACTGTGACGAAAACTGAACGGTCCTGAAACTGCAGCCTACGGTACTGCAGCTTTCCATTATTGGCTGTCAGAGGAGAAGAGCAAGATCAGTGCCCAGCCTGCCTCATAGCCGGCAAATTCAAATAAGCACTGGCAATACTGGGTGATCACTTTCCTTTACACACTGTCATGCATGCCCATCAATAAAACATGCTACTGCTGCTCCACAGTCACCCTCTGGACCCGACGCCCTCAGCACAAAAAGCAGGACTCAGACACACTCAGCAATATTGTGGGGGAGTTAACACACGCACAGCCAATGAGGAGCAAAATACTAGTTTTCTTAACTTGATGGATAGCGAGCATTGACACAGCAGAATCTCAGGATCAGCTTCACTGATACAAGGGGAGAGGCGTAGATCCAGCCTGATGAGAAGGGATTGAGCACCTTTCAGCAGCAAGCCAGCACAAGCCAACACAGCCTCCTGGTGCGAACCTGACCAAGAGACTTGGCATCTTCCTTATTAGGAGTGGGAGGCTCAGCAGGTGTGCCAATCAGCTAGATCTGCCTTTCTTGACATTTGTAAGACAGTCCGTGAAAGACAGGTAAACACACAAGTCTACTGTGACACAGCAAACAGTACAGTCCATCAATCAATCAATCAATCAATCAATCAATCAATTTTATTTATAAAGCCCAATATCACAAATCACAATTTGCCTCACAGGGCTTTACAGCATAC
>NC_065529.1:2010873-2035519 GCF_006386435.1 Epinephelus moara
TAGGCCTAATTTTCGCAATATTACGCAGATGAAAAAATGCAGTCCATGAGGTTTGTTTTAAATGAGAATTAAAAGACAAATCTTGATCAAATGTTACTCCGAGGTTTCTTACGGTAGTGCTAGAGGCCAGAGCAATGCCATCTAGAGAAACTATGTCATCAGATAAAGACTCTCTGAGTTGTTTGGGGCCATTGTCCATCGCTTTCATAGCGCACAGCACGTTATTCAAAATAACACACCAATAAAAATTATACAAAATTTACAATACCTTAAAACAGCAAGTTGCATAAATGACATTTACCATAAATCACACTGCAACAAAGCAATTCATTCTATGACACACACTGATCATCATTTGAAAAGCTCAACATCTCTCTATTTATGCTCTCAAAAACTTTGACACCACAAATAACTAATCTGAGACAACTAGGATTTTTACCCAGGTTCATTGTAAACTCTGACTTATCCATCTCACTGTTAAGAAGCAGAAAAATAAAGCCCCAATTCTTCTTAATCTGCAAAATGTTAGTCTGGAGGTTTAATTAGAGTTGGTGATTAAAACTTGCATCTCTGTCAGTGAAAACTGATCTGAGTTCAGACTGTTTACGTACAACACGGCTACACTCACAGATAACTGAGCCTCCTACCTGCCTGTCAAACAGCATCAACCCATAAATCTTCTTGAATCTGGACTGAGTGGAGTCCTGCAGGGGTCAGCTATGAAGTCCAGCGGCCGGTGGCTGCTCGCTCCACTGCCATTCAGTGGCTAGCAAAACAGTTACACAACAGTTACAAACTGGTTATCTTTGCAGCATTTGAAGATAATTACAAGCACAGCCGTTCTCGGCTTTCAGTATCTCATAGTCCACCACAAACATTTTTGTCACGTTTCATCTTGTCAATCTCATCATGGAAAGAAGATCACTAATGGAAAATTTCTGTTGCAGTTTTCGTCAAGAAACTGCCTCTCTGGGCACCTTGTTCACATGAGCGCGCTTGCGCAAGACCATGAGACATGGGCACCGCGTTCATGTGTGTGTGCTTGCTTTCGCTGGTCTCGCGCTGGCTGGTTGGTGCAGCCTGGACCCAAATGTTTTTGTTGCCATTTGCAGAGCCTGGGCTGCCTACAGAGACCGGACGGTGGTCCACATTTGTCTGCCATTGTCACAGAGAAAAGTTTATATCCCCAAGCGTCCCTGTTACTAGTTTATATCCACAAGCGACCCTGTTACTTGTTTACATCCACAAGCGTCCCCGTTACTAGCGTATTTGTTGTCTCACAGACTCGGGGGTGGGGTGGGGGGCGCGGTGTTACGCGAGCCGTTACGTCAGTCGGAGGCCTCCACGTGGGGAAGACAGACAGGACAGGAGAAAACTCTGATCAATCATTGCATTCGGACCAAATGCAATGATTGGAACTTAGAACCATATGAGAATGGTATAATTATGAGTTTTTAATTTCTGGTGGAATTCACTTACATTTTAGTTTTCCATCAGCTTACTAATAGCATTTTAACCTAAACAAAGTAAAGTGTAAAATTTCCAGAAAGGTAAGTGTTGCTTTAATTGCCAGACCCGGGGTCATTAACTATGCTTTTAAGTCCACCACATCCTCTCCCCTTTTTGTCACATCTATGGGTGCCACCCGGGCTTGCACCCTGAGGATGAGATAAGAAAAAAGATGTGTGAGTCATAAATTCAGTATGCATTCCTGAGCAGAGACCTTTTGTAACCAACTTGAAACGTCTCTTGAAGGTGTAACCATGTAACCCAATCCTGGAATATACAGGTATCTCTAGGTTCGTAAGGAGCAAGGTTAGAGTGTAATAATTACCACAACACAAGATATAGCAGTTGACTGCAACTTTACTGTGCAATTTAGACAACTATACAATATAAAATACAACAATACATTTATATGAAAAATAAACTGGGCCCCTTTAAAGAAAATATAAAGTATCTTTATGTGTTTTTTTTTTTTTTTTACTTTGGAAGCGCTATAAAGTTAGTGTCTGTTCAATGTCAAAGTCAGTTCAGATCAATTGGATTTTGATCTGTGAGTTAAAAAAGTCAAACATCCACAGGATCTTAAGTATTGTTGGAGTGCACTCTTTCTAATATGAATTCGAGTCAGTACCAATCCAGGTGACTGGCACAATCCTACCACAAAGCAGATAGTTCATCTGCTATTTCAGGGGAAATGCTGGTCCTGGTATCAAGCAGGGTGGCTCGCCATCTCCTGGAATCTACTGGAATCTTCTGTACCGTCTTCATGGATCTTCTCACTCAACTTAAAGACCAGGGCCCGTATTCACAAAGAATCCTAAGACTAAAAGTAGCTCTTAGTGACGTCATTCTAAGAAAAACCTTAGAATTCCTCGAATTCTAAGATTTTTCTTAGAATTTTCCCTTGGTAAGATAAAAGTTATTCACAAAGCATCTTAGGCCTTAAGAGAGCTCCTAAGGTGAAAAACTGTTAAGAGGAGGGAGGAGGACTTTTAAGAAGCCTAAGAGTGTCTTAAACAGAGAAGATGGCGGAAAGACAGAGAGGAAGGAGAGATATTCTCCGTATATTGAACGACAGTGATTTAATAAGACGCTACCGGCTTGATCGTGCAGGGATAATGTTTGTGGTTGACCTCATCAGGGATGAGCTTACTTTTCCCACCCAGCGTAGTAACGCAATAACGCCCGCTTTGGATTGCAGCACGTACCAGCGCTTCTCACACTCATCGCTTGTGCGTAAAAGGAGAGGGAACGACGCATTGATTTGTCGGGCAATGCGCTCCCAAGTCTGCCTCTTCCCTTGTGCCGTGATCCCGGGACCGAATTTCCCTCTTAAAACTCCTTTGTTCTCCTCCACGAGCTGTGCCAACAGCAGGCACTGCTCTTCTGTCCAGTTCGGCTTTCTCGTTCTTTTTTTCTCCATTTCATTCGTTGTTTTGGTCATTCTGCCAAATCAAACCGCTTTTTACAAGGAGGCCAGCAATCACAGTAATTGCTGACAGCTGAGTCTGCGTCCACCATTAATATCAAATAGATTAAGTAGTAAAATTACCAGCATGGCGAGTAAACATAACAATAAGCAAATCAATATAATAATCGGCATGTGAATGAGGTAAGTTCAAACATTTTGAAGCTGTGTAACAATTAATTTAATTTTGCTGAGTTTCATCATCATGACATAAAATTATTTTCACGATTACACATTTCTTAATACAGTCTAAGTTCTATGATCAGTTGATTTCACTGTCCATTCATTACTAGGAGAGCATTTGTTTTTGTTTTTTTTTTCTTTTTTCCTTTTTGCAACAACCAATCACAGCTTTTAGAAGACTGCGTCATACCTAGCAATGGGGTCAACCATACCTCCTCACTTAGATAAAAGTTTCTGTCCCCTCCTTGCTCAGAGTTGCTCTCAGAAACGTCCTGAATCACTCTTCAGCTAAGATTCCTTGCTAGGAATTTTTAGGCTAAGTTAGGAGCTCTCTGAGAGGACTCTGAGAATCTTTGTGAATATGGGCCCTGACCTGCATTTAAAAACACAGGCTTATAGTCTGTTCTGATTTATTCTATGACTGATCTCTCTTCTGTATTTCTCTTGTTTCTCTCCTTTGTTGTACAACATTATACCAGATTATAATATAATTTAAGTGCTGCTGAATGCAATTACTTTTATGAAAATGACTCTAGTAATAGGTTGCTTTCACGTGACGTCACATTGCTGCATCGCAAGAGCATGAAATTCAGATGGAGGGCAGGAAGTGAAGTAGCTTAATTACTGAGGATCTGCCGTCTGAAAAAATGCTCATGTTTTGTGTTGTTTACGGTTGCTCCAATCGTTCTAACCAAGAAAAGGAAAAGGGGTTTTATAGAGTACCAAAGATTGTTGTTCACAAAGGTGAGAAATGTAGAAAGCTCACAGAACAACGCCGTAAAAAGTGGATTTTAAACCTACGTCTGTGGTCGGGAGGAGCAGAGTCTGCTAATGCCCGTGTCTGCAGTGACCACTTCGTCAGAGGTATGTTAGCTAGCTAACTTGTTTTTGTGGCTGTGTTTATATAGCATTAGGTTGTTGTTAAATGCTCATTTACTTAGTAATGATTATTAAGTTACCGGTAGTCTAATATGGACTTCATTGGGACTTTTTAGGCTGCCCTAGCGCTTTGGGTGACGTTGAGTCGGTAGACTGAGCTCCGACGGTCAACCTCGGTTACCAAAAAACTAAGCCCAAATCAGAGGCATCTCTTGAACAAGAGCAGAGGATGAAGCTCAAGGAAGACCAACAAAGACGGTCGGAATGTGCAGAGGCTATGTTGGATCTCCAACAGACAGCTGAGAGCCCGGGTATGAGCCCGGATCTGAAGCAGACAGCCGAGAGCTCCGAACCGATGCAGCCAGCTAACAACCCACAATCAGAGGGCATCAGTGGGAATGGGATATTAAATGATCAAGGTAAATTATTGTACTAAGATACTTAGTGTACTAAGATGTGTAACCAGCATTATTATTAAATATTACAAATGTGATTGTCAGAAAATCTATGCAAATCTCATTAGGTTTTCAAAATAGACCCTAATAGCCTTCCTCCCCCAGAGGTCCATCCCTGACAGACAGGCCACATGTTAACACTAAGGGTTAGTATGTGGCATGTCTGTCAGGGATGCACCTATGGGTTAGGAGGGTTAGATAGTGTATAAAAATAAGAACCTCTAATACAGGGTGTCATTAATTGTCTTTACAATTTAACAAATGCATTACAAAAGCAAATGAACAGAGACATCTGTGGAAATTATTACAAAATGAGGAGTAGATATTGAAGTTTTTTGTCTCATTTAATACACCTCTACATATAATTTGGCTCGAGTGCCTGTCAGAGTTGCACTTTTTAAGCGTACAATCGCAGCAGTACGGATGGATGAGAGAGAACGATCAAATCAAATCTGATTAACATATCTCAACTGCTTTTGTAATACATTTTTTAAATTGTAAAGACACTTTGTGGACACCCTGTATAATTGGACCAGAGAACTTGCTTGTTTGTAAAAAGGTTGTCAAAAAGATAACTTCATAACAATTAACATAATTCATATTCATGAATTAACTAATTATGCTCCCCACTGCTATAATGCAGGCTATGCAGATGCTGGATGCCAGACTGAGCTAACGATGGATGACATCGAGAAGATGGAGGATGTTCTGAGACAGAACACAACAGAGCTGGGAAATCTTCGGACCAAGGCACTGGACACACAGTTCAACCAGGAGTCCTTTGAAAAAAAAACAAAGACAAGACAAAGTTCTACACAGGGCTCCCGAACTTCTGAGTTTTAATTCAGATATTTGAGCTGCGCAAGCCGTACATCACCTGTGGCCCTATGTCTGTGCTGTCTAAATTTGAACAGTTCATTTTAGTTTTGATGAGGCTGAGACTAAATCTCCCGCTGAAAGATTTAGCTTTCAGGTTCAAGATCTCTCTGCCCACTGCTTCTAGAGTTTGGCATAAAGTAATTGACATACTTCATGAAAGGTTAGAATTTCAAATTGAGTGGCCAGAGCGACATGTACTTTATTGTTTATTGTCTTTTTATTGTTTGTTGTCTTTATTGTTTGTTGTCTTTTTATTGTTTGTTGTCTTTTATTTTGTATTTTATATTTTTGTTTTTATATTTTCTGTACAGTGACCTTGGGTGTCCTGAAAGGCGCTTTCAAATAAAATGTATTATTATTATTATTATTATTATTATTATTAAGATACAATGACAATGGCATTCAGACAGGCACTTGGACATAGAGTTGCTGTGATAGTTGAATGTTTCGAAGTTTTTATTGAGAGGCCCTCTAATTTACTAGCCCAAGCACAAACGTGGTCCAACTACAAACATCAACATACTGTAAAATTTCTGATTGGTGTTGCACCCCAAGGCTATGTTCCTTACATATCTTGTGCCTTGGGAGGGAGAGTCAGTGATAAGCAGATCATAATAGAGAGTGGTAGGGATAGTCAATCAGTCCAGTACCTGAGCCCTCACACATGTTGGTCTGGAACACCTGCTTGGCTGAGGAGTGTAGTAGTAGTGTCCAGTACCTGATCCCTGCTGCTTGGCTCTGATGATGATGATAAGTATGAGGACAGGGTGGAGTAGTAGTAGTACCTGAGCCCTGACACACATCAGTCTGTAAATATGTTTTCAAATGTAATATTTTTCTCCACTAGTCCAATTGTACTGGCGATATGTATTATATATAATGAAATGGATTCCAATTTATTATTGCACACCATGTTCTTGTAGTTATTATAACTGTTGAAAAATCGAATCTTGTAAATAAACCACCATGTATTATCGTCTTCTCAATGGCATTTGATCTTTTCAGTAAACATCTTCCAAATTGTGTAGTGCTACTCAATATACAACTTGATGACAATTGGTGCTCTCACAAGATATGAACCTATTCTGATAAGTAATGTGAATATAATGACTAGTATGTCAAGGCACATTATACAACAGCCAGAACTCACAAAGACCACACTCAGATCATAACAATATTCAAAATGTCATCTTGTCTCATACAACAGTATTGATAGTTTATCACACAGCCCACTTTCAAGAGTGCCTGGACCTAAGTTCATATCCTTTCATCACATTACACATGTAAGTTTGTAACTTGCTGTCCCAGTATTTCTGGAAGTATACCGTTTCCAAAAAAGCACTCAGCTTTAGGAATCACATCATCTCAAAATTCAAGATCAGGCAAAATCTTTTCAACAAAAATGTCATGGCGGTTCCACAAAACAAAGTCACAGTACTCAGCATCTACAATGTGAAGCTGTGCCTGAACTTGGTAGTCATGACTCCGGTCCAGGGTGACATTATCCCCATCATTGATGAGGCAGAAGCCCTTTCCTCCAGCACACAAGCGCAGATTGGCCTCATCTTGGTGAGAGTGTGGGCACTAAAATCACAGTGAGAAGGATGCGGCGTGTCGCCGCTGCTAAATTATTGCCGCCGCTGCTGCTCCTTCAAAACATTTTTGCAAATGCACCACCACTCTGAGACATCTGTGCACTTGCACAGCGCAGCAGCCAGTATAGTGAGGAGAGCAGCGGTGAGGGGAGTGGGGAGTGGGGGAAGGCTCCTTAGGGATGAAAAGCAAGGCCGAATAATAGCGGCGTGTTTTGATAACGCAATCAAACAGCGTGCGTTGACGGACAGAGTAAAATGTCGGCAGTGTGGCGATAAACAGTAACGGCAAATCCCGCCGGTTGTGGGTTGAACGGGGGTCACAGACACGGACAGGAATACGCATTCCTGTCAAATACGGCGGCGCATTATATTATATATTATATTATATTATATTATATTGTTCGTTACTTATGAAGGGACTGTCAGGGGAGGAGGGTGGCTGGTTGATTTTTATTTCATTTATTTATTTTATTTTGCTCCCCCCATGTTAATCACTTATTGATGCTGTTTTTGAAGTATGAATAAGTCAATAAGTAATTTATTCCATTGAAATATCATTGATGTATTATAGAAAAGTGATTTATCTTTTTATAAATGACAAAAGGCACATCTGCCTCATTTTCGCTGTGGTATCCTGATACTACTCAGAACCATGATACTTTCACTGGTATTGTACCGTGGGTCCCAATTGAGGGATGTCTCTCACTCTCAGCCCCCCCCCAAAGCCAATATAAACATTAATTTATTAACATCATAATTTAGCCTACTGTTACACAGTGTCCCAAAAATAACATTCTCTGTCCCACATTTGGTTTGCTGTGAACGTGTCACCCTACCTTTTTTACATGTGATGGCATCAGCCACTTGCACTGCTCTGTTGTGCAGGAAGCTGTATCTCGCATCTTTACCACAGCTTCAATGGAAAAAATAACTGCCCCTACATGAGAACACGATTCTGATGAGTCTGTGAATAGAATACAATATGACATTTTTTTAAACCTCAAATGCAATCTACACCAGGGGCAACATGCAATCTATACCAGCACATTTTGATGATGTGCAATATAGCCTACTAATACTAATGGAGTAGCACTTTTCATTAATTAACATGTTTATCCCTTAAAGCTCTCTCCCCGCTGGTTCTGAAGTACACTGGCAGTATGCTAGCAGTACGTGTGTGTGTGTGTGTGTGTGTGTGTGTGTGTGTGTGTGTGTGTGCGTGCGTGCGTGTGTGCGTGTGTGCGTGCGTGTGTGATCTCGTGGTAAACATCCTAGCCTACATAAATTACTTACCCTGCCATGCAATTGTAATGAGCTGCAATGACTTCTCCATCCTCCTTCGCAATAATCCAGGTCTTCAGAGGTGTTTCGCTTGATCTCTGAGAGTGGTTTACCTTGAAACATAAACGACTGTCAGGCTACCATCGTCGTTATGATGTGTAGCATGTTTGTTGACATTATAGCCGCTACTACTAGCTGCTAGCATCTTAACACATAAAACAATATAAGAACAAACACTCACCCTGGCAAAGACCAAACGATAATCATCGTGGAGCCGTTTGGTACCGAGGTTGTGGACCCACCCGCTGACAAAAAAGTTATATGCCTCCAGACTTTTATAGGCTTTCATCTGCTGTCTGGTGTAGTATGATGTCTGAAGGATCAGATAGTTTGTGATATCAACAGCCTCGATTGTCGGCAAAACTTTAAGTTCTGTCGAAAACTCACTCATCTTCATGAGATACGGGTCACGTCCAACATATTTGTTAATTAATTGCTTGTATCTTTGTCTTGAAACTGGATCTAAATCCGTACAATACGGACTGTCTGCAACGGTTTCCTCCATAAACGTATTCTCCATTTTATTTCTTAATGTAGAAACATATAGAGTAAGATGATTAACACTCTACACATGAATAAATTCCTGTTTGTTTTGTCTGAGTAAAATATACCATTTTACATTGACTTTCTCTCTTAAAACATCTCACACATCAGCACAAAATAGCTATGTGGCTGAAACAAATAAGAAATGTGCATTTTAGTGTGCTAATACATATACCAAGGTGCTTTCATGACTCAAATAAACACTCAATACTTAACCGAGTAATGGAGATTAAATATAACATTTTCCCCACAGCATTAGTGAACAGCAGCAGCAGCTAACATGTCAACAGCCAAAAGATATCTCACCGATTTCTCGTGTGCTCCACTACCTTACCGAGCGACGTCAAGGTTCAGGCTCTCTGCTAGATGAGAGGGCGTATGCCTAATACTAGCCATTAGCAACATGTAGCACGGAGCTAGCAGTGTGCGATTAGCGGTGAACGGTGAAGGAACGTGATTAACGTTGTATGCAGCCTCAAATCAGCGTCAGACTCCTCCTGGGTCGGATTAAACACGGTACAAGGCTGTATACCTCTAACTTGGGTAGTTTAATTATGAGAAATATCTTCAATATCTGGGTGCTTCTGGTCGCTGCGTGCATGGCTTCTCGCTGCGATCTCCGAGGCAGAAAAGAAAGAGAAAACTACTGCGCGCAAGGTCACTTCCCACAATAGACTGAATTTGGCATCTGATTGGCTGTTGACTGTTCGTATGATACCTGCTTGACAAGCTGCCTTCTATGGAGCTTTATCCCTATCTTTATTCAAGAGAGTGGTCTATCAGTTTGAGAGCATTATTTATTGATTTCACGTTCAAAAACCCTGCCCTCCTACTCAAATCGCCACTGCTTGCACTTGGATCTACTCTGTTACTGCTCAAACTGTGTGCTCGCACTCAGATACCATGTTGCACGCACTCAGATATCAAATGTCTGATGTATCAAGTTTAGATCGTTAACACATAGCAGGGAGAACGTTTGCTCATTGCCAAGACGTCACTGAGTCGTCGGCCTTTAATCGAAAATGACCACCACGCGACGTTCAAACGTATTCATATGCTTCGTTATCTACGACCATTATTCATTTAGGTCAGACTTTTCAAACTACAGATAGGCTATTTCACCATTCAATGTGAGAAATCAATGCTAACATTCAAAACTAGCTTGACTGTTACCATATTTCGTGTGTAAGTGTGCACAATGAAGAGACAAAAGTCAATTTGACAAACTTTATTTTCAAATTTCCACAAACAATATCTGACGGCCAGTCCGCTTCTCCTGGCAGCCTGCAAGACACAGAAAAGATGATGAGCACATAACTTCAAGAAACAAATCCCAACTTCACTACTGTATTTTTTTTTTTTTTTTTTTTTGTTAGCATTTCAGCTGTATTTTAGCCAGATTGAAGGCTTTGGGTCCGTCACTCTCCTTAATTTATTGTTGGAACGGTTAAATAACGGGATCCGGCGTTAACTCCATTAACTGTTAACAGCAGCTCAACAATCAGTCCTTCATCTCGGAAAAACAGTGGTTTCAAAACTGCGCTATTACCTCAGTTTGCTTTGCAGAGGAGGAGACCTCAACTGATAAATTGCCCATAAAATCACATTAACAACATACCGAAGGCATCCTTAAACTTCACTATTTGACCTCCGTGGTCCTCTCCGTTCCTCTCACCCACAATTGAGCACCCGTTCTAGGATACACAGTGTCGGCCCGCCCGGCCTGACCTCCGCGCTCCTCTCCGCTCCTCTGCCGCACTTCCGTCCAGGCCGTGGAGGTCAGGCCAGGGGGCCGCGGAGTGCACTTCCACTTTAACCCAAAACGAGTGCTCACGATAACCAGATGAGCAGATAATGTCAGCTAGGGAAAATAAAATGAAAACACCACAGTTGTAGCCTGTTAGTTAACATGAGTTAAACTAGCTAACAGCTAACGAAATATAACATTAGCTGGTGGGGACCTGTGCTATATACACCCAGTCGTGCCTCACCACTCACCAGGAACCTCTTTTAATGGTCACAGAATAAACAAACCAACTGCGATGAGATGCTGTGTCCCGCGAGCTCAGTTCCAAACAAACACCGCGGAGATGAAATTCTGCCTTCTGTGGCGACTTCCGTATGTGGGCGGGTATATTCTACGGCACTGGGCCGACCCAAAGCCAACGTAACAGAGACGTTTGATGACCTGGGACAAAAGAGTATTAAATTTAAAAATATCATATATATATGGTGCACGTGTGTAAATGAACAGTCCCTTTATTCCAAAAGTGGTAAAGAAAGCAAGAGAAGAACATTTAATTTACAGGGCTTTCCCTGGAGGGTGGGAGTGGATGAACCCGGTTAAAGAGTACCCGCCCGGCCGGGACGCTGTAAAACTAAGGCGAGCGCGCCCACAAGGAGGCAGGGATCATTTCATTGGTCAACAGTAAATCTGACATTCTATTGGTTGGGGGATTTTGACAGGGTTGTTACACAAAAAAATCCAAGCGCAAGGCAGAAATCTGAGAGCAGAAATTCCACAAGCGTACAGAAACAGTTTGAGCGCGAGGAGAAAAGCCGAAGCTCGAGCAGGAAATCTGTGCGAGCAAATGGTATCTGAGTGCGTGCAACATGGTATCTGAGTGCATGCAACATGGTATCTGAGTGCGAGCACACAGTTTGAGCAGAAACAGAGTAGATCCAAGTGCAAGCAGAGGCGATTTGAGTGCGAGGGCAGGGTTTTTGAACGTGAAATCAATAAATAATGCTCTCAAACTGATAGACCACTCTCTTGAATAAAGATAGGGATAAAGCTCCATAGCCTTCAAGTACACCTCAGATTTTACACATTCAACACATATGACTCCTTTTAACAAAATGATGAAATAACTTTCTTTTTAGATTCAAGTTGTCTGTATACATGTCTTCAGTATACCTGACATATATTTATCTACATTTACATGTCACTTTGTGCATTTCTTTTGTGTAAATGAAAAGATTCATAATCACAATCATATTACACTTTAAACTTAGTTAACCTGGTTTTCACCTGGGTTACAAAAGTAAAACTATATGTGTGTGCCGGAACACAGTTGTTTGGTCACTGTAACCTGCTGCCCAAGTCTATTGTAGGAACAAGGAGTATGATGTTGGCTTCCCATATGCACTAGTTCTGTTGCACTTGAGCAAAGGCGGAGCTCTGTTGCCACTGCTGTTTTTGTCCTGTAGCCAATTTAGTTTTCATACCTTTTTGGTTTCCCTGTTTTTTGCTTCCATTCATCTGTGGTAGTTGATTTGCATTATTTTCTGTCTATAAGGCCGATTCAGTTAGCTCCATCCTGTCTCATTGTTACATTGTTACATTGTTGTTGGGTTATGTGGAGGCCCGTAACAGGTGAAGGAGCTATTTTACTCTGTTTTGTAAATCTTTATTTTGTAAATTGACGTGGGTGAGTAGTCGACATAATTGGGGGCTTGTGATATTGCTGGGTCTCTTCTGCCAGTTGCAGGACGGTAGGTGGTTGGTCACTGGGTGGAGGTTTCCAACTGTCCGGGCCTAACGTGTGTGTGTGTGTGTGTGTGTGTGTGTGTGTCCTCTACATGGAGAGTGGGACATTTCTTTATTGCATGCGTTTGCTGTGTGTATTAACCCGTGTGTCCCTTTGTCTTGTAGTGCATGTGTAAACCCCCTTCTCCATACTCCTGGTGGTGATTTTCTTTCCCTTCACTCCCATCCTCCTGTGGGTTTCCCTGGCACCCCTCCCCCTGTACTGGTAATGAGCTCAGCTTAGAATATTAAGAGTTTTTTTTTTTTTTAGAGTGTGTTTTAGAGTCTATTTCGTAATAAAGAATCCAATTTTTAACCTTTAGCCTCGATTTCAGCTTCTTTCCCCCAGAAGATAGTTACTTGTGATTTAAATAAAAGTGATTCTATTTTAAAACTAGAAATTCACGTCTCTGCTCCTTTTCTTTCCAAAGAACTTGTGTCTTGCTTGATTTATTCTCTGGGTGAAATTCCCAGAGTGGCGCTATCAACCTCTTGTATTCTGGGGATATAGTGCCCCGGTTTCATATACAAATATCCATGTTCTAACATTACAACTGTGCATAATCCTTGTTTGTTAGTTGAATGATTTTTTTTTCTTCCACTCTTGTAGGTCATAGTAGTAGTGAGTTATAATTTCATGTTTAATCCCTCATTTAACATGGAGTCATACTGCCATCTTGTGACGATAGTTAAAAAAAGTTCCCGTAAGGAATCCCATATTATATTTCGAGTTAAAATAGTGGGATTGATTAATCAACTTTTCTTCATTAATATGTGCTTTCTCGTTTAGTATGTTGATGCAACTGCAGACTAGTTTGTAGTGTTTGTGCATGAAACATTTACAGTTGTGTTCTGCTAATATATGCGGTATAATGATCGTATTAAATCTAATTTGATGTTAAGAGCTTATTTTGACCATAATGGGAAGAGTATGTGTCTATCGCGTGTAACATGTTAAAGTATATAATCTCGCAAAATAAAGTTCATTAAGTTTCCTCCGAAATAAAGTAATGTCTAAACTAAGAGACCCGCTTTGCCTCAAACACGCCCACTCAAGCTGGTCAGATAAAACTATTGAGCTCGGCGCATCTCTGCTCTTCCTTTTCCTTCCTGTTACTTTCTTTACTCTTTCTTTCTTTCCTGTTACTTTTCTTTACTTTTTACTTTTTCTTCTTCTTGCTTTTGCCATCCCTCCTTCTAGTTATACTCTTTCTGCCTGAACCTGTTACGCTCTTAAACCCGGTTCCTGCGTAACCCTTTCTTTTCTTACAATCGTAAGTATCAAAATGATTTTAAACTTTTTTAAAGTTTTGCTCGACACGTCTAGGATTGTTTTGTCTGTCCTGAGGTTTCTTTCGTTTTGTCGGTGCCTTCAGTAACATTATACCAGAAGCGACAAAGCCAGCCGAACATTTTTTCTATGTGATACGATTATTGATTTGTTAATGCTGCTAAAATGTTTTGAGAAATTAATGTCCGAATCAAAGGTCACTCCCAGATTTGTAGCCTCATGGGTGCACCACAAACCCTAGAAAACTAAAATTTTACTGACACAGTCTCTGTGTTTTGGGTCGACACGTCATCACTTCACCATCAAATAGTTCTATGTAGTTTTTACCTGTTGGAGGGCCACAGAGCTGCTCAGAGAAAAATAAATAGACTAGCCACGTAGAAATAACGCTGAGCAGCGCGGTGCCCATGCGGGCAAGCGCAGCTTCCACGGTCAGTGTAGTAGCTTCAGTTGATTATAATGGTCATGCTCTGCTGCAGGTATATTGCGTGGCTCATATGTCACGCCACACCTATGTCCCATGTATTTTGGCCATGAAACTGTAAAAGTAGTGACAGATTTTAGAAGGATTTTGGATGCAGAGGAGATCACATACTTGTGTCTGAAAATATCATATAACACTTCAGAATATGGAATGAAAATCATATTTGCTCCCACTGTAATAATAATATATCTGCCTTTACTTTATTGACTGATGTAAAATATGGCTATTGTTTTCCAGTGTTCCAGCTGTTTGCTGCTGAGCAGGTGCTGTGCAGTTTCTTCTTATAGCTTTTCCACTGAAAACAGCTGCCTGCTGTAGTTGAAAACAGTGTTATGAGAGCAGTGTGAGTGAACCACAACAGTGAAGTTGTGTGGCAGACAGCTAATTAATGAGCTGAAACTCACTTTAAATCTCTGTTAAACTGAGTGGAGCTGCAGACTCAGATGATAATTCTCTGTATGTGCATCACTACGAGCAACCACCTTCACATACACAGAATATCAACTATAGCTGCTTTAAACATACTGAGTCAAAACCTGTCATAAAAAATATATAGTATCAAAAAAAGATACAGGACGTAGAGTCGTATTCTGCTTGTACACTTAGGCACAGCCAGGTTTGGCTTATTACAATATTTGGACCGTACTGGGCACTCACCAAAGAAATACTTCAAATATGTCAATGTTGGATTGTTGCCACCTGATTTCTCATTGACTCTCTTAATTTTGCTACTCTGACGTGATAATTTTTTTGCCTAAAATGTGATTAATGCAGTGCCTGCCCGTGGTACAGGCAATATAGGTGAATGCTAAGGGCACCGTCATCCATAGAGGGTGCTACAAATAGGGAAAAGAAACCTTTCCCTAACATTAGCTGTGATTCCATTGAATTGTTAAATAAATTTTAAGCAAACTTTGGAAATATAGCGCAAAAGAAATGCAAATTAGACGTATTTCTATCAACTGCTTTGGACTGAATAAAGTAGGCTCTGCATAGTGTAGTTTTGCAGTGCCGGCCATGGCATAGGCAGTATAGGCGAATGCTAAGGGTGCCATCATCCATAGGGGGCACCACAAATGAGGAAAAAAACAATCAAAATGTTTATCTTTTACTATTTTTTACTAATACTATTACTACTATTATTTTGAAATATTACATAAGGCCACAACAGTCATCGGCATCACAGTCTCGTAAGACCATAGATTTCTTGTGCCTGGGAGTTAGGTTTGGACACAGCGTCTTCTGTGGCTGTGAAGGCCAATCCGGGAGTGGCAGACCCGGCCACAGATGTCACAAGTGTAGGCCGGATTCTGTCATGTTGAGGACGTGATGGTGACTTGCTGCTTTCTCAACTTTCTTTTTGTTTCTCATTGTTGAAACAAGGTTGTTTCATGGGTCTGCAGTCCGGTGCGCAGTGCCTGCTGCCATAGACGACGGTCTGTAGCGGCATCTTCCCAGGTGGCAGGATTGATGTTGAAGGATTGAGGTCCTTTATGCAGACATTCTTATACCGAAGCAGGCCAATTGGCCTTTTGCCAGATGTTAGCTCTGTGTACAGTATGTCTTTTGGCATGCGACCATCGTGCATCCGGCGGACATGGCCCAGCCAGCAGAGACGTCTTTGCCTCAGAAGAGAGAACATTGTTGGGAGCTGTGCCCTCTCTTGGACCGCTGTATCTGTGATCCTGTCCTGCCAGGTGATGCCCAGTATGCGTCTCAGGCAGCGCAGATGGAAAGAATTTAACCTCCGCTCTTGGTGTGAGTATGTGGTCCACGCTTCGGTGCCATACAGGAGTGTGCTACTGACACAGGCACTGTACACCTGTATCTTTGTATGCATGGAGAGTTTGTTATTGTCCCATACTCTAGATGTAAGTTTCCCAAAAGTAGAGGCTGTTTTTCCGATCTGGCTGCTGACTTCTGCGTCAAGTGACAGGTTGTTGGTAATGGTAGACCCAAGGTAGACAAAGCTGCTCACAGCTTCCAATGTGTAACTGTTAATGGTGATGGAAGGGGGGGTTTCAGTCCCCTGTCCCATGTTCTTGGTTTTCTTCAAGCTAATGTTTAGGTTGAAGTTCTGACATGCGTGACTGAACTGGTTAATGAGGACCTGCAGGTGTTTCTGGGAGTGTGCTGCCACTACTGCATCATCAGCAACCAGCATTTCCCGAATGATGAGTGATCTGACCTTAGTTTTTGCTTTCAGTTGGGAGAGGCTGAAAAGTTTGCCGTCTGTCCTAGTGTGTAGGTAGACTCCTTCAGTTGACGTTCCAAAGGCTTGGTGCAGGAGGAGGGAAAAGAATATCCTAAACAGAGTGGGCGCCAGCACGCATCCCAAGCACGCAAGCAAAGAGAGGCCTTTTTTCTGGATTCCTGCTGCCCCCCTGCCCCCCTCCCCAGCTTGTTACACTTTACCTGCTCTCTGGGGGAGATACTGTAGGCGAGTGACGTGAACCCACGAAACACACTGTATCATTATTATGTTATCATGTCAGTTTTGAAATCAGCAGGGGGAGAGCTAGATCTTGTTACCTCTCTGGTGGCCGCAGCGAACAGCTCACGAAGGTCAAGCGTTCAACTAGTTCTGTTCAGCAAAAATGAGTATTGGGTTATGGAAAATTATGATGTTCTCATGATGTGTTTAGTGTAATCTTGTAAAATGTAGCTTTTGGTGAGAAACTTGAAAAAATACAGCTGTTTGAAGGAGAAATGCGTTGATGTTTTCACAGCACTATAAAATAGATATCAGACAGGGAATTATGATGTATCATATATCATGAAAAGGTTTTTTGAAGATGTTTTTCATGTGAAAGAAGGTTATGTTGAAGGTTGTTTCATAAATGTGTGTTATTGAATTTGTGCTCATTCAAAGAAAGTGTAATGAAGGACTGAATGACTTAAAAACGGTTCATTTATTTTTTTTATAGTGTAGATTTCTGTGTTTCCCCAGCACAAAAAAAGAATCAATAACAAAAAAGAATAAAAGAAACATCAATATAAAAATATCGGTATCTGCTATTGGCTAAATTGAGTATCAGCCCAGAATTTCCAAATCGGCAGGGAGAGCCAGCGCTTCAGAGTGTCAGGTAGGTCATATGTGCTATGTAAAGGGTTTGGCGATATATTCAAAACTCATGCTGAACTGCCACAGAAGTTATTGTCAGTGACTTGTTAAATAAATTAATCGATCAGTTTGAAAGTGATCAGTAACATCATCGTCATTGATTAAGATATGTTAAAAAAAAAGTCAAAGTATTTTCTTTTACATTTTTTCATGAATTAAGATGGAGATATAAAAAGAGTAATTGGTAGAAATAAACCATCACCAAATCTCAGTATCATTTATAAAATATTTTTTCTCTGTTCTTTGTAAAAAATATTTTTTAGCTATTTTTGTATGTTATGTTATGTCATATAGATAAGAGTGTGTAAGTCATGTATTTGAATACATGCATTCATACTTTTAGATCTGTGAATGTTTTTAGTGTCAGTCTTTCTAGTATTCAGCACTGATCTGTGCCTGTATCAGATTATAAGATCTGTGGTACGTTATATATTTATGTATACTAAGAAAATACATAGGAAACACATGTAAATCATGTGACATGTTGTCTGTTTATGATGAGAACAAAAATCTGTTGTTACAATAGAATAATCTAAATAATATAAATTTGAAGTTAACTTTGTTGGTAAAATGGCACATTCTGAACCACTTCAGGGCTAAAATGAGCTTTTCTTTGTTTAGAAAAAAATATGATGCTAAATATTTAAAAAAAAAAAAAAAAAAAAAGCAGCCTTGGGGCATTTTGTTTTTGAAAGCAAATTGTTTTATATACCATTCAGTGACATTTTCTATTCCTGATTATGGCAGACATATCTCTGCTCAAACTATTTACGGATCTGTCAGGTTTCCGATATGTGTTCCTCCCAATGTTAAACTCATTCCTACGCCCTTGTCACGACGTATCATTACACAACAGTTTGTATGATATCCTACCAATCAGCCCCCTAAAATGACATCACGTACCTAACGTAAAGTTAAGGTTAGGTTTAGGCAAGTAAAGTTATTGTGGTTAGCTTTAGAAGAGGAAACATGGTAATGATTTACATTAAATGACTCAAAGTTCACATGGTTCTGAGGGAAAGTCGAGCGGGGAAAGTCGTGTGTTTTGTGACCCCGCCCCTTCTTTGTTCTTTACTCCTGACGATGCATCAGTCACCTGATTGCAGCCCCCCTATACTATGACCATATTCTAATTTCAATATCATGCCCCGCTTAGTCACCTATTGTCATATGAGACGCAGAGCTTCAGACCTACAACTGAAGCCTGCATAATTTATTATCTGCCAGAACAAGAGTGGTCAGAAATACAAATGCTGTCATTCAATGAATATGCACATCCATAAAAATGCCATGAAAGAAACAGACAGAGCACATGTGCTCCATGCTGCAAAAGTTCACTAACTGTCAGCAGCAGTTGCAAGGGGATATTCATCCACCCCATCCTCTTTGTGGCAGCAATTGAACTGATCTTAACTGGTGCAAGGCAGGTGGTGGGAGGCTGCCAGTAGGCCAGAGGCTCCTCCCACTAGGGAGCTACATGGATTACTTCATGTGCCTACTTTAAACTGCTCCATGCACATCCAAGCTTTTGAAGAGACTGGACTAACTGAGCACTTGGGCAAGGATTAAAATTAAGCCATGCAAGTCAAGGTGCCTTTCCTTGCAAAGCAGGGTAGCAGAATGACAAGGCCACCTTCACCATTAGTTGAGAACATACCATACATCGCGGATCAGCCCATCCAAAGTCTGGAAAGACGGTATACATCCAGCCTCTCAGACAAGGAGGTGGGGGAAACCATCCTTCAGCTGTCAGCGGGCCTGTCCAAGATAAGCTAGCTAAGAAAGTACAAGGTGTGCCTGTACCCAAGGGTAATGGCTTTGTGGAGTCACCTCATCAGTCATGAGTAGGATGGATGCTGCCAAAGCTGACTCGTTTATTTACAAATGGCCAGGACTCTCAGGGTGCTTCTCAACACTGAGCCTGTACGGGTGCAGTGAAGTCCATCCACCCCTAAAATCCACCACTCTGTGGTACAGGTAAGAGAAGGCATGGCTGGTGATGGAGCTGAAGGACTTTGCAGATGAGATGGTGAAGGACTGTGTGGTGACAAGGAGGAAATGGAGGACTGAGGAGGAAGTGTGATAGGCACTGAGCAGGCTGCAGCACTAGGAAGTGGTGGACAGGTCCAAACAGGGTGGGCAGGCATTGATTAGGTTGATCTACCCACACTGTGGTCCAGAGCCGGAAAGACGAGAAAGGAAATTGTTATCTCTGAAGTAACTAGGAGGAAGCTTGAAGAGAACAGGGTTAAGGTAGGGTNTTCAGTTATATTACAAAATAATATCTCTCAAAGACAGAAATTCAGATAGGCCCCAATAGGGGACACATACACACACACTAGAGTGTGGCGATCCGAGCCCGACGGTACCCGACGGGTCGGGCCAGGTTTGGTCAAAAATGCAGCTATAAATTGTATTCGGGCTCGGGTCGGATTCGGTCAGCTTTCAGTGAAAATGTAGTGTACAAATAAATAAAATCCTATTGTCTGTCCTGTTTATTGCTTGGGTACTGTTATTTACGTGACAACACCTGAACATAACACACACACACACACAAACACACACTGACTATTTGTTTCTACCCATCCCCTCGCTGGAAGTCTCGGACCTCCAGCTGCCCGCCTCCGCCTTGATTAAACGCTGAAAATAAAATAAAAGAGGGAGACAGGTTTTTCCTATTTTATCTTATTTTGTTTTATTTCTCCCTCTCCTCTTGCTGGAAGCGTCGGACCTCCCGCTCCCGCCTCCCGCTCCCGTCTCAAACACGGAGGTCTCCCTCTCCGCTGAGCACCCACGGCGCACCCACGGCCTGTTAAATAGCCTGTAACCATAACAACTGTGTGACACAAACTCAGTGCTTTGGTCATTAAATAATGTCGGGCTCTGTTCGGGTTCAGACAGAAATATGCGGCCCGTGCCGCACTCTAACACACACACACAAACACATGGAAAACCGGACATTATCATCAGTTTATAAAAACCCCCCGGACGCCCCGGACGCCCTGGACGGGACGTGAAAAGTGGACATGTCCGGGCAAAAGAGGACGTTTGGTCAGCCTAGTTAAGGCAGTGGCACAGGGGCAACAGGGGCACTGAACGATATGGTAGGGGTTGACAAGTTAGACAGCGAACTGGGCAAACTTCTGCCAACTGCCACAGGCCCAAGTCAGCATTCTCATTAAGACAACCTAAGACACCCTGGCCTCGTCTGGCAATCTCCATCAGTGGTTGGGCACAGACTAACAGCTGAGCAGATAAGCAAAAAAATCTTTCAAATCTGGAAAGAAGTACCAAAATTTGACTGAGTGTACCTCTTGGGTCATTCTTTTGAAAAATCCCATTAGCCAAGTAAATTTCAAAATGGCTGCCATTTTTAAAGATGGCCGCCATCATTTTCTGGGCCAATTTCAAAGATTCTGGTGTCAAATTATAGGTTTTTAACTATGGAAAATTCAAATGTATACATCAGAAATCCTTTTTATATCTCTTAATGCCATTTACTCAGAATATTTTTTAAAGTAATGTACAAAATATGTATAAACACAACATCATTCCAGCAAAACGTTTATTAGAAATGTACAAAAATGGTCAATTGATTTGCTCATGAGAAGCTGAATATGATCCTTTGCTTACTACTGTACATATCATTTGTACAGCATAGCATAAAACATACAAAATGTAAAATGCAATTATATGTAACCTGAACATTTTAGAATCAATGTACATTTTTCACATCAAATTCATCAGTAATGTCAATAACCTTAACATTCTAGACTCAACAGTTGTGTTAGAGTATGTAATCAACTAAACTATGCTCTAACTAACCTATGAAACAGAGCCTAATCTTCACATCTGCAGCTACACAGTGCATCAGTGCATCTCCATCACAGCCAGATAGAAATGATGGGTGCTTCGTGAATTTATGGTCACATGACAACAAATTACACAGTAGCAGAGAAGCCGCAGAGACCGCATATATAAATTAAGCTATATAGCTAACTCGGGCTGAACGGTTGTGTTGTGGGTTAGGGTTAGGGTTATAAACTAATTTAAAAACAGGGTGTGGGTAAACTTACCCACTGGCTCACCTTAAGCCACTCTCCCCTATGCCATGTGTAGCAGCCCAGAGATCAGTAAGCATAATATTTTCATTCAATGGCTGAAATATGGTAGAAGGAAGCTTCTTGGCCTCTCCAATACAATAAATCTGGCCTCTCTGTGGTCAAAATGTATAATTAGATATCAAGATTATACTTATTGGACAATTTTACACAAAGTTGCCCCCAAAATAGCATTTCTGGGATTGAATCGGCGGACATTTTGGAAAAAATGGTGGCCATCTTGATTTTTGCGTGGCTAATGGGTTTTATCAAAAGAACAACCCCCAAGGAGTATTTGTGCCAATTTTGGTGCTTCTTTCCGCTTGTGAAAGATTTTACTGAAAAAATGCAATGAGCTGCTTAGCTATAAACCTGTGACCTCTGAGGGACCATCAGTGCCTCCCTCCATCACACTCTGGCAAGATGCAAAATTGCATTGACACAATTCCAGTTTAAAAGGCAGCACATCTAAGTACTCAGGAACCTGGCAGAGGGTGTGGAGAGAAGAAGGTAGAGGTGAAGCCACAAGAGCCCTGAGAAGGGAGCCTGCAGAGGATCCATGTCTTTTGGAAAGGGGACTCTGCAGATACCACCAGCATGAAACCAGCACCCATGCTCCTGTTATCAGGGGTGGACCTGGGCAGACAGTTTCATTTTCCTGAAGAAATCTGTGGCACCACACTGTGATTAGACATGGTGGTGTGGGCTGTGGCCAAAAAAAAATCAGTGCTGACTTTTGAGGCTTTTTGGGATGTTCAACACACCTACACAATGATTTGGGTGAGTGGGGTAAAGGACTAGACAAAGCCACTAGAGAGCTTTCTGAAGCATCTGAGAAAGCAAGCTTTTTTCTTTGGCTGAGAAGGTGGGACAAGACATGGAGAGCAAGCAAATCCTGAGTTTGCTTAGCTGCAGGAGGTGTCAGAGAAACCTCCCTGTTCATTGCATCACACCCAGGAGATATTCTAGGGTAAGTTGTGAAACATCCATGAACAGTGGTTGCTGGCTGACTACCCTGCAGCTAACCAAGTGGGCACTGGTGGAGATGCGGCATATCACTGTTAACTGAAAAGCTTTGGGTCTTGGACTGTGGGTTGAACAATACAAAACACACTTTACTATTACTAGATGGTACTCTAGATTCTGGGAAGTTGTGATGAACAAGTCTCACTATTTTCCCACATTTGACAGTTGATTAATTGATCAATAGAAAAATGAATTGCAGATTAATTGACAATGGAAATAATTGTTAGCCCTTACTATGCAAATCACATGAAATGCAAGGCTAGAGGAAAACATCAACACTAAAAGATTTCACTTTTCAACAGAAAATTAATCTGCAACTATTTTAAAGCAGCTGTGCAGAACTTTTTACCATTTATAAAACTGTACCTAGTTCGTATCACCCCCCCTTGAAGATCCGCATATTTATTTGAACCCAACAGCGACAAAAAAGCCTTTTTCTATATGGCTATTTAACGTAGCCTGGCTCGGGTCGGACACAACGGAAGTCAGCAAGCCAGAATACGGCACCCGAGGCGGAAGTATGTCTGCGTGCCCACAGCGGCCCGCAGCCATTAAACCACAGAAGGAGCCGTGTTTACAAGTAGGATTTAAGAAATAGGTGTAGAGGTAAAAATCGGTGCCTGGAAGTGGGCCTGTAGGCTCCCGACCTCGTCCTCCACGTAACTTCTCAGTTGTCCTCTAATGTTGATCTGATACTTTGGATTCTACTAAGTATATTCAAAGAAACACTGGAGACAGGTAAAGTCCGATGCAATCGAGTTTAATGTGTTCACAAGCTCCAACACATACAACTCAGCGAGCCAAGCCCCGGGACTGGACTGAAAAACAGCTCTCCGTGCGTCTGCTTTTATGCTGGTGGAGACTGGGCAATGTCTCCACCTCTTTTTGCTAATCCATCCCACTTTAAGCCAATTCTATTGGTGGATACCTTTTTCTTTTTGTCCAATCATGAACAGGCCCGTTTTTAATGGTGTAATACTTTCGCTTTGGGCCTGGAAGTCCCCAAATTTCCCACCCTTAGCTTCGCTTTCGCTTTCACTTTATTTTTAAAAAACGTGAGTTTTAGGGACTTTCTTTATGCAGTCCCTTGTGCTCTTTTACAATACAGGCCTTTAAATGTGTGTTAGATAATACAAGCATTTGAGTGTGTGTGTTCATATTATACAGAACATGGTATGTTATATGTGTGTTCTTTTAGTGTAGATACAATATCAACTCATAACTCTGTATTATGCATCTCAATCAGTCTGTTAACCCCTTTTACATCATGTTCTCAATCAACTTATGCAGTATAACACTTTTACTTGATTACGGATTAACTCTTTACACTACATTCCCCCCTTTGGGGCTCCATAGTCCCATATAATATCTGAATCACAGTAGGAGAGAAAAATATATATATTCCCCCCTTTGGGACTTCATAGTCCCACACTTTCAAATCAAGATCAATGAATATCACATTCAATTCATATGTCGGTGGTTAGCACAGTGGACACACAAATCAAGGAAGGTCATCAGTAGTCATGACACACAAATCATACTTTCAACTTGTAGTACTGCTGAATACATATAGATCATCTTTTCTTGATTCTGTTACTCAGTAATCACACTGATTTTGACATACGACGTAATTTACGCTAGCCTGATGACCTGCATCACAATATAGGGCTAGCCTGATGACCTTTGTTGATTATCTGTCATTTTCATGCATAATCATTCATAATAGCATTCTTTTTACAAGGGTTACAGTCAGGCGATCATATCTGAGTCTTCATTCCGTGCTGCTACACGGTTGTTGTCCATCACACGCATAGGAGGATGTGGCTCCCCTGCGCAGGCGTCGATAGGATGTCACCTGATCTCTCAGCATGACGACCTCCTGTTGGAGGGCATCCTTAGCCTGAGTCAGCTCCCGGATTTGAGAGCGTAGGTCATTAATGTGACGGTCAGTAAGCACTGTATGTTCCCGACTCAGCCTTTTGCTCTCACCTCTCCTGATGGTATAGGTGTCACGGCGAATCCTGCGGAGTCGTTTCCACAGTATTAGCGGGAGACTGCGTACGAGCACACGGTAGGGCCCCTGGGGGACATGGTGGAGTTGTGTACGTAGGTTTTTCGCTATGTTCTGATGTATGGTACACTGTGGTTTCCCATCAACGTGTCTCTTAGACCCCATCCCAACTAGGCTACTTAAGGAGGTCTTTCCTTTCGTTAACACTCATATATTAGATATGATCAATATA
>NC_065529.1:2036019-2045286 GCF_006386435.1 Epinephelus moara
TTGCTAGTTACAAATCTCTAAATGCATTGGCTTTCACCATAATATTAGACACATGTAAGACAGAAACACGACACATAAGACATAAATTATGTCTAACAGCTCTCTTCTTTACATATGTGAAATAAGAGGACATAAGCTTCAAAAAAATAATGAACAGAAACATTGATTTGTAAAATGTCAATTCCTGTTTTTCCACAGGAACAAAAGGCACTACAATAAAAAAACAAAAACTTGGAGTGTTTACACTGTGAAGACTCCAGAGACATACAGCTACATACCAGAACTACAAAGGAGTATCCTCACACAACGCCTGACATCTGGGAAGGGACTCCCCAAAACAAGACCCTTGAGGCCAGATGACCCAAGGACACTTGGTCTACTAGCTGAAGTTCCACCACCATCAACAGCAGAAATTGTGCATGCACGGATCCAACGAGGAGAGGTATGTACACACAACCACATCTATATCTTACTCTCTTTTATGTGTGTTCATATTTTCCCTTTGTATTTACTAACTGAAGAATTTTCTCAAATTATGAACACTGACATTGAGACGTGTATTTCCTCTGATCAGTCTGAATATTATGTTTTAAAAGTGTGGCCACTGCGTTTTTTGTCACAGGAATGACACGCCAATTATAAAATATACTTTCCATTAGAATAACAGCACCTGCATAGGAACCAGAATGAACTAAAAAAGTGCAAACTAAAGTGACAATTTTGAAATGAGAATATGAATTGTAATGTGCTGCTTTCACGTTTATCACTACTGCCTCTGGAGGCCTTACCCCTAAAGACTTTTCCATGGATCTATGACCCTGCTGAACTCCAGATCCCAGATCACAGCACTGCTTTCTGTACTCTTATACTTAAAGTTACTATTATCTACTATTGTACATTCTAACAAATGTAATTATTCTGTTGATTGTGTGCAACATACTTTTTCTATACACATACAGATGCAATAATAATCTAGATATGCTGATCTCTTCTGTACATAACAATGTACACAATGTAACATATTACATAATTAATGTTGGTGGAGCGCTCACTATTTTTTTTTTTTTTTTTTTGCTTAGCAAACGTTATCTTCTCTCTTCTCACTGTTACAGAACGTGCCTTTGTAAAATCTCAGGTCAAGACACTGCCATCAACGTGAAGACAGCAGGATGGAGAGCCTCTGCCTATAAATAAATTGTTCTTGAACAGTGTAGCAGCACATGGTCATGTGGAAATGATGTCCTCTTAGTATATTTACATGAGCCTTCGAGGTATGAAGCCTGTGTACTGTCCATGAGCATCAGGAAAAGTGTCACGGATTCTCCACACCACACAACTGGGAATAACAACCCGGTTCCCTTCACCCAGCTGCCCATACTGCCAAAGGACATACTGTCTGTAAGCTGTATGTCTGTACTGGCGTTGCTCGATGCCCGGCTCCTGGTCATCATCGACTGCAAAGATGTCATTCCAGGCAGCGCGGGAGCACACCCTCATCCAGAACATACAGATCCATGAATGCTGACCTGCTTACACAATTTTCAGGCCTCTGTCTGCAGCATTTTTTTTCTATGTCCGTTGGCATGTCTCTGCATTTAGTGCAAATGCACCAGTGTGGTTGTGCAGGTGGGGTTGCAGGCTCTGGGTCAGGCTCCAACAAGTCCAGGACATCAAACATTAGTCCTGGAAGCCTTAGTGTCACCTTCTCCAAGAGCTGATCCTTTTGCTCTGATGTGAGGGCTGATAATTTATCCTGCAAATAACAAATGGAAAACTGTCACTAACAAATTTTCTTGTTTCCAATGTGCACTTTATCTTATCGTCTTTATCACCTGGCTGAAAAATACAGGGGAAACAAATATAAATGAACAAACCCTTATTTCAGATGTTCTGGCCTCCTGGAGTTGGGTTATTCTTTCCAGGTCTTCTTAACTAATGTCTGATGTCCTTGCTCTGCCCCGGCCCCGGTCCCTTGGTCTGCCACCACGACCCCTAACACTACCCCTCCCCCTCCCTCTTCCACGTCCTCTGCTAACAGAAGGCCCAGGTTCAGGTGAACTAGAGGTAGAACTTTCCTCTAACTCAACACTGAGGTCCTGTAATGAGAAGCTCTGTAAAGGGAAGAGGGAAAACGAGTAATTAGCTAATTGAAAGAATGAAAAATAAAAATAATTTCTCTTTCCTAGCATTTCTTTTGCTTATGGTTATTTTTCGGCCTCTTACAACACAGTTATAAAGTAGGTGATTGTGAAAAGTCCATGGAGGCAAAAGTCACAATGACATAGGCCTAAGCCCCACTGTAATTAGCAAAATATTTTTTATACTATTAGCAGTTATAATGAATAAATGAACAAATAAATTAGTCTTAGAGAAAAACGTACATAGGAGGATTGTGCAGTTTCACAACCTGAGTCAAGTAACGTTAGCTGGTTGACAACAGAAAGTCTGGGGACACTTTACCAATTCTCACACAGCAGTATGAACCATGGATGTAAGTTATAGGTATGAACCAGTATGAACTGGTTTACAAAATAGGCAGCACGTCGTGTCATTGTGGCTGTTGGCTCATAAATATAAATACATAACATTTACAGAAAACAGTGATAACTAGCTTGCTCGACACCGTCACGACAAACTGTTTCATAAGTTGAAGGCTTTACAGTTACATATAACGTTAGCCAACTAACGATATAAGAAAGTTTTCTGCCACAACAATTAGCCTAACGTCACATATTACACTAATAGGTGTACATACATACCTCGTCGCTCTGCATCCTGTAAAGTGCTGTTTTTGAAAAAGAAAATGCAGTTGGTTGAAGTGTGTAACCGAAGTGTTAATCCTCTCGCTCTCCAAAACAAATGCATGCGGTAGTTGCCAGTTGCAGTCGAGATTTTACGAGTGAAGCCGAATGCCTGCCGTAGCCGGAATTTTACGACACCAGGCTGTGGGTGTCATACCGCTTCGACCAAAGGCGGGTGCTATAATCAACGAAAACGAAAAGTTTCGCACAGCTGCTTTAAGTCACATTATTTAACATAATTATTAATTATTATTAATAATTATTGATTATTTCCGATAGCCAGTTTACAACTTTAATGGTGTCCCCTTGGTGAGGCCTATTATTGTTGTTCCCAACATAATTGGAGCCTCCATGTAACGCCCTGAATTTATGTTCCCAACAACCTCCTGCGGTTTTCGGTAAGGTTAACATTACCACGTGCATTAGCCAGTGTGAAAATTACTGTCTTCATTGCTTAGAATTGCCGCCACTATGTCTCTCGCAGACTCACTCATATTCACTGTATTCTTGCTGCAGCATCCAGCAAGCATACAGAGGAAACACAAGATGGCGCTAGTGCCTTGATGATGTCAGATTTCATTCCATATATTCTGACTTTCATTCAATATATTCGAGGTTCATTCAATATATTCAGACTTTCATTCCATATATTCAAGGTTCATTCCATATATTCAGACTTTCATTCCATATATTCAAGGTTCATTCCATATATTTAGACTTTCATTCAATATTTTCGAGGTTCATTCCATATATTGGGGCTTTCATTCCATATATTCAGACATTAATTTCATATACTCAAATTTCGTTCACTATATTCAGACTTTAATTAATTCCATATATTCAAACTTCATACATATTTCTGTATATATATACAGTTTTTTACAATCCCTTTAGCACTAATTTCAGAACCTTGCTGTCATTTTTCACAACTCTTGACACAAAACTCAAAACGGTCATCCCTTGTAACACAGGCTGTCCAATGCTCAAGACATTGCATTGTGCATCCATATTTTTAAAGAAACCTTACACCTGCAGAATCACTGTTTCAAATAACGCATTGTATCATGAAATACCATATGAACTTAATTTAGATCACCCACACACAAGATACAGATAGATTCATTGTTTATTACATTGAACAATCATTATGTAAATATTGTAGTACAAAATATGTGAACCATGTTTCATTATGGTACTACATCACTTTAAAATTTATTGATTTATTGAAGAAATACAACATAGATTTATTTGAATCAAAGCAAAAATAATTGGCTACAAAAAAAGAAAAAAACTACAATACTATAAAATGCATGTAAAAAAAAAACTTAAAAAAAAATTAAAAAATCACTCAATCCAAAAAAGGATTGATTACTGTACAGCGGTTCTATCCATCAACCCTGTCTTGGTCTGTGGCCTTGTCCTCTACCACGTTCCCCCACACCTCTAAAATGAGGCCCATGGCCACCTCTCTGTTGAGGCCTAAGCCCTCCTCTCATACGAGGCCCACGACCACCTCTCAGATTGACCCCTGCCAATCCTTTGACCACCATGTCTTCCTTGTCTTCCTCTTCCCATTGCTTGACCTCTGTTATGATCAGGTCTGATCACCTGCCGGCTCCATGTTACTGTACTGAAATCGCTTGTGCTGTCATGGATCCCACTCATTTATACTCATACCACAAGGTGAAATCAATCATCAGTAACGAGTTGAGAGTGTTGGAAAAGCAATTACCAGGGCCTTTCATGATCTAAACATTACTGTAAATATTGTTCAGCAGTTTCCATAAAACTGTGTGTTAAGAGAAATGCAAGTTTAACTTATTAATTTGAGCAGTTGTATACACTGATAGAAAGTGTTAGGAGTTTTGAAAAAATTTATTTATATATTTAATTATAAATTTATATATATATATATATATATATATATATATATNCATTCAATGTCTTTGTTGTATTCTCCTCCTTTATCCATGTAAAACCTTTGTAAAAGCTACATGATATTTGAACACTCTACTACTACTACTTTGGGGAACATATGTAATCATCAACTATTGATGACCTATGTTTCTACATTGATCATTAATTCATTCATGCAAGTTTCACAATGAGTTTCTGTTGATGGAAAAGGACTTTTCATTAAACCCAGGCTGTCACCCAGGTGAATGTATTCATGTAAATGAGGTCCTTATAAAGAGAACCTCTGAAAAGAAACTGTAAGTGAATGCTCGGCCCTGTGCTCTCCTCTTCAGCCAGCAAGAGTGATATCAAGGGTCCATCAGTGGCTTTTATTGCTGTGTTTAAGGTTGTCCTGGCAACCAGCCTGTGTGTGTGTGTTTGTGAGAGGCTGGGCCCTCATTGGTTCTGGCTTTGCCCTTCTGTGCACCATGTGTTCCTGTTGATTAGCTTGTCTGTGAGCAACGCAGGCTGGCAGCGGCTGTGTAGCATCTGATAAAGCCTAATTGATACAGCCACTGAGGGAGGCCTTTGTGTGCTTTGTTAGCCTGACGAGGCGCAGACCTTGTCAGTGTGGTCGCTCAGACAATAGTTGCAGCTGTAACTCAACTCTGAGGAGCAGCAATGATGGAGACAGGAACCTCGTCTGCTATTGACTGACTAGGAAAGAGTGAGCGTAAAGAGAAGGAGTAGGACAAGAAGGAAGGTTTGTTCAGCAGAGGGTTGTGTTGGGACAAACCTCAAGGGGTTCAGTGGTTGGCATCTCTATCAAGGCACTACTAGCTTATGCCTGGATATACATGGAGCACAGGAAAGGATTGCTCAGCATTCAGAAAGGGAGCAGAGCGATGCAGTTTCAGTCTACTCTACATTTTCCAGATACACACAGGCAGATTTTGAGATGGGACTGTACCATGTGGGCTGTACTGTGCAGGATTTGCTTTGTTCATCTCAGTGAAAGCCATTACTTTTGACCAAGCTTTTTTTCGATGGACGCTGCACACAATGACATTGTTTTAATCCAAGCTTTTGCTGCCAGCTGACAAAATGTTGAAGTTCAAATCTTTTTGTTTGGATTACTGGCAGTTCCTCTGTCTCCAGCCTCTGCATGGTTCCTATAAAAGGTAAGATGCTATATATACTCTGTGTGTGTGTGTGTGTGTGTGTGTGTGTGTGTGTACGTACATACACACATACATACATACATGCATACATACACATGTATACATTTATTTATGTGTGTATATATATATATATATATATATATATATATGTACACACAGTGTACGTACATACATACATACACATGTATACACATATACATATATATATACATATATATATATATATATATATGTACTCATACCTACAGAAAAGACACATAATAATAGAATAATGCATTCTAACACTGTGTCAGTATTTTTAATCATCACAGGCTTTTGGTCCTCATTGTGTAAAGTGTCATGTTTGAACCATACATGAATGACAGATCATCAATTCAGTCCAGCCCCCAGCATTTTTTTACCCAGTGTGAAGAGTGGCTGAAATATGGCAAGAGGTCCACGTGTCTATGAGGTCAACTGGTCTGAATGGATGCTTTATTGTTGTTGTTTGCCCCTGACAAGCTATTCAGCTCAGTATTCAGTCTATTGTGTGTATGGTTCCACCTAAAGTTATTAGCTGAGCAACGCGAGGTGACACATGCTCTGTAGTCCCCTATTTCTATAACTTTGGTTCCATCCAGCACTGGAGCGTCCACAGTCTGTGTTCAACTCTGATCATGTGACAGTTTTTTTGTTTTGTTTGTTTGTCTGTTTGTTTGCTTTTGACTTTGCAGGACACATGCCAATGTTTGTCTCTTGTACATGTGTTAACAAATGTGAAAATGAAACGTTTGTAACATCCATCCATCCATTTTCGTAACCGCTTATCCTCTTGAGGGTCGTGGGGGGGCTGGAGCCTATACCAGCTGACATTGGGCGAGAGGCGGGGTACACCCTGGGGTACACCCTGGACAGGTCGCCAGACTCTCGCAGGGCTAACACATAGAGATGGACAACCATTCACACTCACATTAACACCTACCGACAATTTAGTCACCAATTAACCTATCCCCAACCTGCATGTCTTTGGACTGTGGGAGGAAGCCGGAGTACCCGGAGAAAACCCACGCTGACACGGGGAGAACATGCAAACCCTGCATAGAAGGGCTTCCTCCTGGGATAGAACCAGGAACCCTATTGCTGCGAGGCGACAGTGCAAACCACCACACCACTGTGCCGTGTTTGTAACAATACAATTATAATAACCTGCAGTTTATAGTGGCATTCCGCAGATCCAAAGTCAGTTTAGTCAATATGGAAAGTACCACTCAGCCGGTGCAAACAGTTGTAAAATATCTTCTGTGGCTGTGGAGGAGCTTTCTGAAAAGATGAACACCATCAGATTTAGCCTGCATTTCAAACTGGGGGCATCAGTCTGAAAAATACTGACATTCGCTTGGCAGGCAACGTGAAACAAAAGCTGCACAGGGCTGGATGATAAATTAAATTGAACATGATTCATTAGAATTTTTGTTTTGCAAAATATCTAAATGTGTTATGACTACATTAGCTGTCACCAACGATTGACTTTCACCAACTTTTGTGAGCTGTGACCGAGACCGGTTCTACGCAGGGGCAAGAGGGGGCAATGCTCCCTTAAACAAATGTCTTGCCCCCTCAAATCAAATCTGCCGAAAAAGGCACAAAACTGAAAAGTTTTCTCGTCTGTCTCCACTCCACTCCGTGCTGTGTGCCGGCTGTGTGTGATCTAATGTTACTGTCTGCAGTCGGCAGAGACCCTCCCCCCAGTAAACACCCAATCACTAGTTAGTATGCAAATGAGCCAAGATGCATCGGCGTCAGGTTTCTCAGTCTCAGTGAGGCAGAATGCAGCAGTGAAGTGAAGCTCTGTTAAACTCGTCGTAGCGTCTCGTGATACTTAATATATAGTTAACAAAGTGTGAGCATAGAGAGTGAGCCTGTCAGTGCGAACGTTTCTTCAATCACACAAGCACAGCGAGAGGTGAGTGCCTGCTGCATGTCACATACTGAGAACAAATGCCCTGTGTGTGCCAGACCCCTAGGTAAAGAAAAAAAAATTGCTAACAAAAAAAACAAACAAAAAACAACAAAAAATGACAAAAAAACCCAAAACAAAACAAAAAAATATAAAATGTTCTTCTCTACCCTATATCTGTTGTGTTTGTTAGTTCTGTTAGTTTGATAAGTTTTTTTTTATAAGACTAGCTTTGGTAAATACTGGCTATAGTGAGGTTATTGTAATTATTAGGTTGTAGAAAACGCTGAAACACTCTTCTGTCTCTGACAATGCAACAGTGTGCCGTTTATTAATTAATTCACAATCAACTCACTCTACATGACAAACTGCCTGACTTATAACAGGCTCCTGGGTAACCGTTGCCATAGCTACCAGACAAGCTTCACCCAGGGGCAGACCAGTAACTGCTAATTAATAATAACATTCAGTGTTTAGCTTATTATTAATGTCCCAAAGGTATTTGGTGAATTATAACCATTAACAAACATTAAGGGCTCTAGTTTTGCAGACTGGGCGAGGCGGGGGCGCAGCGCACCTGCGCTTCGCCAACTGAGTGTGGCCAGGCGGATTTTGCAAGTTTGGCACACCGTGCGCCTGGCGCAGCTACTCCTCTTTGCCACCTCCGTCCCTCCTACCTGCGCAAGTCAGAAAGAGGGAGGAGAGAAAGCGAGGAGTGGGTTTTACACACATCACACCAATCAAATGAGCCCCTCTCCTCGCCCTTAAATGCACCGCGCGAAGGCGTAATGAGAGTTTACTCAATTTGCCATTGCAGAAGAGAGCAGCAGCGTCAGACAGCCAAACTTCTCCCAGGAGGAAACTGATGTTTTGGTCCAGGAGGTCCAAGCTCCAGACCTCCACGGGCTGATGATGCAAAGGTAGCCTGGGAGGAGGTCACCACAATTGTAAATCAATGTTAAGTTTCTCTTGTGCGCGCGCGCTCTCTCTTTCTCTCTCGCAGTCTCACTCTGTTTCTTTTCTTTTGACTTTTCTAAGATGACAGATGCTGAATATATACTCCCTATCTGATGCTGTGGTTGTTTGTGGTTGGCTGAGAGGGATGTGAACTCATTATTTTGCAGCTGTGTTAATCAAATCAGGTTGGGTTGCCAGTCCCCTTTGATCTGACATCAGATGTGACGGGACAGTCGATATAGAGATACATTTATGTGCTGATTGCAGATAGTTGCATTGAATAATGCTTTTGTGGCTATTTATTGCATTGTTAATGTGCCTGACATTCTGGAAACCTGCCTGTGAGGTTTTGGTGACGTGTGTGCACTGTCCGCCGGTCAGCCAAACTTCGGCTTACACCGGCTGCGCTCCCCCTGCGTTGACAGTAGACCTGGTTTCAGCTGGCGAGCTTTTAGCACACCTTTGGCGAAGCCTTTTGGCACGAAACTGTCACTGC
>NC_065529.1:2045306-2050919 GCF_006386435.1 Epinephelus moara
TAGAGGCCTGACAAAGTGCAATCCATTTCTTTAGGTTGGGGGTTGGACACACAGCTAACAACAACCCAATTCCATGTAGAAAACACTGTTATCAACAACAAAACAAGTGGTGAGCACATTTGAGACCACGGTGCTTTGACACCCTCTATAGGGAACTCACAAAGCGTCCCCACATCCGGCAAGTGAGTGAGTGAGTGAGTGACCTTTATTTGTCAGCTCTACCTATGGCAAAAATGTGCTGGAGCATGATGCCCCCTTCACATTTATGACTGCCCCCTCATATGTGCCTGCCTAGAACCGGGCTTGGCTGTGACATGCACATTCTGAGGGCACCCGCTGCACTTAACACAACTGTTGAGACTTCAGGTGGCTAGCTGGCTATCTTGTTGCAAACAGCGATGGCAAAATAGGAGTTGTACCCTAAAGTGAAGTTCAGACCAGCGATTTGTGAAGAGTTCCGTCCGAGCCCTCTGTTTCCATCCTCACGGTGTGCCAATGTCGGATTGTGGGTTGCTGCTGCTGCACTATCACTATCCTCATTCATATTTTAAGAAGCTACAAATTATAGTCAGCCACAAATCAAGCCTGAAAAGCTGGAAATCAGAGCGGAAGTACAGAGAGTTGTTGCATAGAGATGATACACCATCCAGTTGCATTGGTGTGAACTGGCAGGTTTTTAGAACATGGTAGGACAGCGCATTGCATGTAGATGCCTGTTTCAGCTCATGTTGTCTTGAATTTTGTTCTAAACTGGGCTTAATCTGCATCCTTGGTATAAATACACTCACAAATGAAAAGAGGTAACTGTCTGTAGCAGAGCATGTGAGCGGAGCGGAGCTGAGCAGGGAGCGGAAGGATTTTGTGTTGAGTGAGGAGTGACTATTTTTTTTAAAAGGTGGAGCGGAGCCTTATCTCTCGCTCCATTTTCGCTCCGGTCGCTCATGCCCCACCCTGAATGCATCTTTGCACCTGTGCACACCCACACTATTTTCTTTCAAAACTATGGAGTTTACTGTGTACTTCAGAAAAGAAACTGAGAAGAGAAGCAGCGGTACCTTGGAGAACGGTCCCTAACTGCGGGGAGAGGCGAGAGGGCTTCCCCGGAGGTCGGCCGCTTAACCCGGTCCGTCTCCTCCACACTTTTACTTATTTCCACCCTGCCGACAGCGGTAGCGTGGAGAACGGTCCCTAACTGCGGGGAGAGGGGAGAGGGCTTCCCCGGAGAATCTACCAAGCTCATGTTTTATTTGTGAATAGAAGATTACAGGTTAGGGTAGTACGACGCAGTTTTGTGAGTGGTGGTGAGTGAGTGGAGCGGGATAAAATTTATGATGGAGTGGACCGGAGTGGAGCGAAGAATGCGCAGAACCAAGCGGAGCGGACGAGGGGCACAAAGTGACAGGTCTGCGAGCGAGGAGTGGAATTTTCACCCGGTCCGCTCCGCTCACATGCTCTGGTCTGTAAGAACATAGAAATGTTAACTGAAGGCTGTTAAGTCATTGTTCAATACAGCTGCGAAATTCTCCATTCCATCAGCTGAAAGTCATTCATTACAATAGCTTTGTGTGGATACATTTAGATGGGTTTTGCAGTGTACAACTATGCAGCCAAAAAAGTGAGCTTGAAAGTTAATTTTAACAGGTTTTCCTGGCCTCTGTTTTGTCTCATTTTCTTTGTGTAATGAGAAAGACACCCCTGGGGTCAGTTGAAGTGAGCAAACTCTTGGTCTGGTTCACAGAATGGTAATCAAAAAGGGGAATATGTGATGTGGAGTGGAGCATCTTCGGGCGTTAATTGTCACATATCCCCAGGCTATATTTATATACGAGTCCACCCATCCCCCCACCCTCTCTCCCATGCAGCCTTGTCTCTGGGGGGGGTAAAGACAAAAACTGCCTTATTCAAAAAATATACATGTGCATTGGACAAATAATGTACACTGAACAGCACCCAAATGTTTCTGTAATATTAGAGAATCAGTGACTTTGAGCCTTGACTTAGTCAAATTGAAACACACAAACATTACTGCTTCTCTTATCACACACAACCTCCTGTATGGTTTTGATTTTGCAGTTCACCCAAAAAAAACTATTGTGGTCAAGTTTTTGGTCAGCTTTCTAGTTGTTACTACTCATGTTAGCAGCATGGCCCCAAAGATCGCAATATTGGTCCATACTGAAATATCTCAACAACTAATGGATGGATTGCCATGCTTTGATGGCAACAGTCAAATACAATTCAGGCTTTAAATATTATTTGGTATACTTTGTAAGCAGCTCAATTTGAAAAGTAGAAATGGCAATAGAAAACAATTCAACACATAAAATGAAACCCAAGATTTCTGACAACACTTTTGATATAAATCCAAATACATATGTTTTGTGGCATAAACTGAAACTGTATAGAAAGTAGTTTGCCTCACATGTATGGCAATCGGGAATGCAATTAGTTTTTTGCTAATTATGTGTCTAACAGGATTAAATTGTGTCTAACAGGATTAAATTATAACTTGATGACATTTATTTTTCACAAGGTCAAAGGCCAGCTTCACTGTTATAATGTTCTGCAAAAACATTTCTCTGGCCATTACTACATAACTCAGGGACAGAAGGGTAGACATTTAGTCAGATACTGAATTGGTGACTCTAATCTAGGGTGTCCACCTTGAAACTGTGCTGATTATGTAGATCTTGCATTGTGTCACCTCATTTCTCAATTCAGAAACAGGAAAGTGTCCTTGATAATTCAACAGTAGGATGGGTTAATGTCTAGGCTATTAGTCTGAACGACTCTTTTGAAGAAATAAAGGATGTTTTTTGTCAGTTTTGGCTCAAGGCTTTATTACCCATGATCCTTCTGGTTTGTGTGTTGGGGGAAGTGGGGCAAGTGAAACATTCATCAACTGCTTTGTCTTATTTGGCAGTGATGGGCTTCATTCCACTTCAAACTGAGCTTTTTTTCCATTGACAATAAAATGAATGTCAGCCCATTCTTTGGTTTGTTTTCACAAAACACTTGGCAGGCATGTGATGTGGATGCAAAGAATAGATCAAACAAGGCACTGTGGAGCCATTATTGTGAATCTAATACATTTTGAGCTGCGGACCAGCATAGCTATTGCACATATTGGCGTTAGACTGGGCTGTTAATAGAGTACTAATTGCACTCATTTACGGGCCAAATCAAGTGGGGGCCTGTGAAAGTGTTGTCCCGTAGAGCATGCACTAACACTGAGCTCTGTCATACTCTGCCAGCAGCTCGTTCACGCCGAGTGCTGCAGGGTTCTCAGCCTGCCAGTCCATTCTCCACCACCCAGTGGCAGTTATGCTTTGCAGCGGTCAGTTTGATATTAGACACTCTCGCTGTAATTTCCTTCGTGCCATGAAATGGAAACATCAAAGTCTGAAGCCTCTTTTAAATCAATCTGCTGTGTGAATGTGTACAAGTGTGTCAGTGCAACTGGGAGCTGCAGACGCTGTAAATAAGAGCTTTGTAGTCCTTGTCGTGGAGCAGAGGGATAGTGACGCTCACTTTGCTAAATGATCTGTATTGAGTATTAAATATGTCTGCTTTTGATCATGTTTCTTCACTGTTTTGGGGATACTGACAAGAGACAAACTTTAGTTAGTACAGAATTCAGTTCTCTGACGCTTCCGCCACATTACTGACTGTAGTCCTCCTGACTGCTAATAGCTAACACTGCCATGAGAGTGGGGATGACAGGGAGACAGACTGGCAGACGAATAGAGCAGCACACCAAGAAAGAAATGTTGGGCAGCTGCTCAAAGGAAGGCCACAGAGGCCAACAGGGAGCAAAAATACTTGGCTATTCTTTAACACCTGAAATAACAAAGGCAAACTTCTTACATGATCAGTGTAAGGATTTGCAATACTGTGTGTCACCATATCCTTTACATGCAGCTAACGACTTCTGCTGTACTCCTGTGGGCATGCGTCTCTGTCCACACTCCCCCCCACACCTCCCTTTTATTCTCTCCTTCCCAATTGCTCTCAGGTGCTGAGCTCCTGCTTAAAAAGAGAGACAGGTAGAGAGGAGTGAGAGAGAGGAAGAGAGGGTAAGAGAGAGAACATGCAGAGCCACACGTAAAAGGAAACTAGTGGCGACAAAGGCCCTTGCTACATTGCATGATGTCACCTGTGTCTCAGCCAAAAAGTTGCACATTAACACATCTCAAAGACTACAGCCACAGGCCAACCAGCCAGACATTCTGCAACTGTGTGAAAGGAGATAACTCCACACCAGCAGACGGTGGTAATCTGTTTTCATCATTCAAACAGGGAAACTGGAAATCGTCTTGTCAGCCAGTTAGGACATTAACAACACAATCCATGAACATATTATCCATGCGTCAGTGAACAACTTCTTTAAGTTTAGGCAACAAAAGCATGTGGTCAGGTTTAGAAAAAACACTATGGTTTGGTTCACAGAAAGTACAGTTGTTACTAACATAATGTTACGAGAAATACATCATGTGACATAGCATTGCATGCTACAAATACTAGCACAGTACATTCTTATTAAAATGACATCACTGACATTTTGTTTCACACGAGAAAATAACAGCGTGCCCCAGGGGCACTGCCAGGAATTTTGGGCCCCATGAAAAAAAATCACATTGGGCCCCCCCTGCACAGCTGTTGTCACCACATCTCTGGGACCTAACTGACCCATTAAAAGCTTTACATAACTCAAACTTTGAAGGCTTGCAACTGTCTTGCTTCTTGTAGTTCAATACTGCCAGTATAATATTTACTGCTAGTGAGTTGTACATGCAACAGTCAGCATACAGTATGCAATTCACTATTTGATGAAAGATTAAAAGCCGCCATAAAAAATGTGCTAAAGGCCATCTTTTACAGTCTAAATGTAATTTTTATTGTAAAATCCCAAAATGGAAAATTATCTTAACACTAATGAAAAATAACTTAAATATACATTTTTGATACCAATAAATGAACGACACTAAATCCTACAGATTTACATTGACCCAAATTACCTACAGTTCTGTATCACCACCACTAGATTACATACATTAGATACATGTTTTTGTGTGTGTGTGTGGGTGTGTGTGTGTGTGTGTGTGTGTGCGCGTGTGCATGTGCATGTATGAGGGGTGAAACGTATCAGCGAACACACACACACTGCATTCACTGCGTACTTGATACCTGTACTTTACATGTGCAACCATCACCGTGTACTTGCTTCGCGTGCACTGCGCGTGCATTCACCGTGTACTTGTTACACGTGCAATGCGCGTGCAATGCCTGCACATGCCTAGACGTGTGGGTACGTCATGTGATCGCAGGGGTCAAAAGTGTCAGCTCGAAGCAACAACGCGTTGTGTGACAGATAGCATGTCATACGAAAATTATTATAAGTTTCAATAGAATAAACTTGCCTGAATAACTGAAAACAATTATACAATAATGAAAAAAATAATAGCCTATCGAAAATATAAGTCAAGTCAAGTAAATTGATCATCTGAAAAAAGCCCATTTTACTGCGCTGAGACTCACAGCGAGCAACTGACACTGAAGTGTCCCAAAATGCGTGTGACAGATCATCTGTTATAATACTTGCAGCTTTATATC
>NC_065529.1:2053305-2063553 GCF_006386435.1 Epinephelus moara
CACCCATTTCACACACTGGCCCTTTAAATGCTGTATTCTGATTGGTCAGTCGCGGCATTCAGAGCAATAGATAGATAGATAGATAGATAGATAGATAGATAGATAGATAGATAGATAGATAGATAGATAGAAACTGTAAATATATATAGGCTACACTTATAACATATATATATATATATATATATACAGTATATATATATAGCCTATATATATACGTGTCACACGTCCGTAACACGACGCGTTGTTGCTTCAAGAGCTGACACTTTTGACCCCTGTGATCACATGACGTGTCTACGCACGCACGTCTGATTAGCATAGCAAGCTGGTTAGCATAGCGATGCTACGTGTCACACGTCCGTAACACGACGCGTTGTTGCTTCAAGAGCTGACACTTTTGACCCCTGTGATCACATGACGTGTCTACGCACGCACGTCTGATTAGCATAGCAAGCTAGTTAGCATAGCGATGCTACGTGTCACACGTCCGTAACACAACGCGTTGTTGCTTCAAGAGCTGACACTTTTGACCCCTGTCTACGCACGCACGTCTGATTAGCATAGCAAGCTGGGGGGGATGAAACTTTGATAACTAAATCAAGCCATTTAAGGAACAATATAACCCTGTCTGCACAGACGAATGGATTGCATGATGGGGTCAAACAGATCATGTGCATAATTAACCACAAAACAAGCAAATACTTCATCTTAATGACATCTAACACTCATTATGCTTCAGCTGAATCTTCTAAGCAAATGACCATGTTGAATTGAAATTAGTTTATCACGTTAAATGTCCGAAATTGTATGAAATTGCTCCAATGCATTAAACCAATCTTTGTGCATAATCACACAGCCTGATATGCCCTGGCAAACACAGTGGGACTATCTTCTGAAAGCACAGAGCAAAGAAATGTCTTTTTTTTTCTCCCCTTGTCTGCTGTCAGCAGCAGCGGCGGCTGCAGCGCAGATTTCAGCACCACGGACAGCGCGTGTACAAAGACTTGACAAGCGTCTCTATGGAGCTACATTAGGGTCAAAAGTTTTGTACTTGAAAAAATAAAATTTGAAACTGAAAATTCATGGGTTGATCTTGAATTTTGAAAAATACAACAATGTATTCAAAATAAAAATAAGCGTATGAAACGTTTTTTCAGGTTAAATATAATTTTGATTCACTTTGGTAATTCTTTTGAATGAATAATTTATTTTCACTTTTCACTTCACAAATCTTATTTTTTCACTTTCAAATCTTTTTTTCAGTTTCAGATCTTTTTTTTCAGTTTCAAATCTGTTTTTTGAGTTTCAGACTTTTGAACCTGATGTGGCGTGGGGGGCGTGGCATCAACTGAGAGGGGCGTGAAATCATGAGTGACAGTGCCTTCAGGGAACGTAGGAACTAAAAAAATTCTGACTCAACACTTACATACAGCATATTCATGTGACTGGCAGTGTAAAAATTGATGCCAGTGACAAACTTCCATTTAGAAATCTGTTTTAGACAGTACTGAGCACCAATTGCGGTATAAGAGCGATAAATTATGCCAGATTTTGCAGTTCAACAGCTACATTTTAAGTGCTGATATGTCCGATTTCCACATAGCACTGTGAACACAGTGTAGTGTCCGTTTTGCTTGCGATGATGGTGTCTGGTCGGTCGGGTCAATCTGCTGGAGCCCATACATTCAGCACACAGGTGAAAAATGTTAACAAAGTTTTGGGAAATCATAAGTTTTAAGGGGTCGTTTTTGTGACAACATACATTTCCACAGCTCCATCATCACGGCCCTGTTGATGCTTCCACATCCAGACGTGTCCCCTGGATGAAACCTTTGAGCTTGGGGAAAAGGAAACAATCCTAAAACACCAAGATACATAATCTACACATAGATCTATGCATTAATGATATGAAAGAGATAAATGTAAGTCAGACAAATTGAGTTTAAATTCAGATTTTTTTTTTAAAAAGCTTTTTTAGGCTGATGGGGTGCGGGGGGGATGCGGCCGCTCCCTTCAGTAAAGCTGTACCCCCCTAGAATAATTTGAGACACAATTAATAATTTTTGAACAATGCAGTAGTATTTATTGAAAGCACAATGTAAGCAGTGCTCATTATAATTGCGCACTAATGTGCTATTTAAATCTTAAATAAAGATTTAGTCCCCCCTTCCCATTCCTAGTAGTGGTATATCCCACACTCTTTCCAACGGGCGGAGCTACTTGGCAGCAGTAGCAGCGTGTGGCTGGACCCGCTGCCCACATCGCGCATCGCAGGGTAAGATGTACACTCACACAGACACAGTTTAACTTACACAAGTTATAACACATCCCATTTACTGTTACAACAAGCCCCAGGCCCAGGCTGATAATATAAACTGTCTGCAACATTTCTCCTGCATTGTTCAAAAGCCTACTCAATTACGAGTGCTGCTAAGCTAAAAGCTAATGATTAAGCTCAGAGTTTAGTGATAGAGAGGACAGGAGAGAAAGAAGAGGGAGAGGACAGGACAAGAGCAGTCTGTGGCAGAGTGGCTCGTAGCTAATGGGTACCAGTCTGTAAGCTCTCCACCTGTCAGTGAGACAAACATGAATGACGTGCAGTCTAACCAACGAGGAGTGGTCATTACGCGCAACTATTACGCATGGTTGTGGCAGAGCGGCTCGTAGCTATGGGTACCTGTCTGTAGGCTCTCCACCTGTCAGTGAGACAAACATGAAAGACGTGCAGTCTAACCGACAAGGAGCGGTCATTACGCGTGACTATTATGCACGGTTGTGAGGTGCGCAGCGGCAGATCTCACAGCACACTGTTTATAAACCAGTTTACCAGTTTAATTGCAGGAAATGTTTAGTTGTTAAGCCATTTGTCATAAGTATAGACATTCACTCTGCCTGTTGGAGAGGTAGAGAGAAGATTAAAGCGTCAAATTGCGGTTAAAGATGCTGTATAAAAGACAGGCTAAAACTTTTTTCCCTTGCCCCCCCCCCTGCATGCGCTCACGCGGTTTGATTAGATCTGATGTGTCCTAGGTAGACGCAAGTGACGCTTTGTAGTGTGGTTGGGTGAAACGTTTGACCCCTCATAGTGCGTGTGTGTGTGTGTGTGTGTGTGTGTGTGTGTGTGTGTGTGTGTGTGTGTATGTGTGTGTGCAAGCTGCTCAAATAAATTGCCCTTCATGGGAATAATAAATTCTGTATCTATAGATGTCATTTAACAGTCATAATTCAATCTAAATAAAAGCATCTAACTGGATTATTTTAATGTTGCCTGTAACTTTAATACAGAGTTAGGCTACTTAATGTTTCCAACTGTCCAGCATCCAGTACAGACAGTTGTAGGCTGTTTTTGTTTCATAATAATCATTATGTGGAAAAATAATTTGTTTGAATTTCTGTCATAAAGATATTTCGTTTTCTTGGGGATATTTAACTTTTACAGCCAACAACAAGTAAAAACAAAGAGATCATTAATCTTATTACTATATTTGAAAAACAAATAATTTTTTTAATGATGATGGTTTGATAATTTTAAATTAATTTTTACCTATTTTTGGGGCCCCATGTCAGTCAGGGGCCCTTGAAATCGTCCTAATTTTTCTCCCCTATACGGCGCCACTGCGTGCTCCCAGGTGAAAGTGTGCAGTTTGTTTGACCCATCCACCTCCACTCCCACCCACACTATATGGCTCGCTCTCTATAGCATTGCATGCTACAAATACTAGCACACTACATTCTTATTAAAATTAGGGTTGTCAAATTATCGCATTACAGTTTTTTTCAATTGCTAACAAGCGCTTACCCATACTTCAGATACTTTTTCTAAACTCTTAACACAGACTCACACCTACAAAACACAATTGGCCAAATGGATAATTTTCTTCTCAAAAACACATTTTGTCAAATATATACTAACTCTTCATTTCAAAATAGAACACATCTTTCTCTGCACACACTAACTTTACCAAAACACTGGAAATCTGACTCAAAATGAAATTATTCTGTCAAAGAATAACACTTGTTTTCACTTCACAAGGTACATGCAGTCAATCAAAGTACACCAGGTTTCAAAATACTGGCTATTGTTGACATTACAAAAACTGCATAGACTTTTATGTTTCAGTTTTACAGGTATTTGCATGCAAAACATGCAATCCACCGTTTTTACACTAAATTTCTTGGTTGGGAACTGTATGTCCACATGTAATGTTCACATTCAAAAGCATTCCAGTAAAAAGCAAATCAGTTTTTTTTTCCTTTACTGTTTACTACAGGAGGTACAGTAGAAATACTGTTTACAATATGATAGAACAGAAAAAGTTTTACAGTATTGCTTACAGTGAACAAAATATCCATGAAACACACAAGAGCATTCTGAACAAAAAAACAACAGCAAAAAGCCCAGATAAAAAGGGGGGGAACTAAAAAAAGCACAAAATTACTGTATCTAATCTCTGCGATCTTCAGGGTTAGGCCACATGTTTTCATCAACATCGCATCTGATATTATCCAAGGCGATGCACCTGGGATAAAACCGCTTGGTATGTCGGATCCACCCTTGGCAATCATCAACTGTGATGTCCCTGCAGCCAGCATCCATGGCTTCAAGGAGGGACATCTGGTCATGTGGCTGATGGTCATAAACCTTCCACCTCCATGCAGAAAAGAACTCCTCTATGGGGTTGAGGAAAGGTGTATAGGGTGGAAGGAAGAGACGTACCAGTCTTGGGTGGACTTCAAACCATGTTGTTATTGCTTGCGAATGATAGAAAGCCACATTGTCCCAGGTGATTACAAAGGTCCTCATGTTTTCACCCTCCCGATCCTGCTCTGGAACCAGGCGCTGGTGGAGATCATTGAGAAAGGCAAGGAGGCACTCGGTATTGTAGGGTCCAACCTGACATCTGTGAAGGAGTAATCCTGCATTTGCAATTGCTGCACACATGGTAATGTTTGCCCCTCTCTGTCCTGGCACATCAACTGTGGCCCTTTTTCCAATTACATTTCGTCCACGTCGACGCCTTTTGGCCAGATTGAATCCTGCCTCATCTATGTATATGAATTCATGAGGGGCCTGATTGGCCTCCAATTCCATAACTCTCTGAAACAAAGTTCATGTAAATCTCATTACTGTATACCATACTGTACTGTAACCTTTTGCAAAGTGCAAAGCTTATAGAACTGGACATTGAATTGAATATACAGTACTATACCTGGATATATTGTCGTCGTAGCTCCTTGACTCTCTCACTGTTCCTCTCAAAGGGAACAGTGTAGAGCTGCTTCATCCGCGCTCTGTGTTTGGATAATGTCCTCGTAATGGTTGTGAGGCTGATGCTATAGATATTGTCAAATATCTCATGGTCCTCCACAATTCTAGTTTGAATTTCATACAGTTTTATTGCATTATTTGCAACAACCATTTCTACAATGGCAAGCTCTTGATCATTATTGAGGAGCTTTCCTCTTCCCCCAGAGGGAGGAAGACGTTGCATTCTTTAGAAGGACAAAAAAATCAACATATGCATTACTGTATGGCCTTATTGACATGTCAAGTGAGAATAGAAACAATCCATGTAAAATGCAATACTTACCTGTTGGTTTGTTGAAAGATGCGTATAATGGAGGCAACCGTTGACCGCCTCAAATTGGGCTGCACTCTTTCACCAGCCTCTCTTAGTGAAAGACCGTGGTTGATTACATGGTCAATGATAGTGGCACGAATTTCATCACTGACTACTGTTCTTGCAGCCCTTGGAATGCCACCACCACGCATTCTTACACCTCTACCTTGCCCTCTCCTTGGGCCTGCTCTTCTCCCTGGCCCTGCTCCTCTCACTGCTCCTGCACCTCTCACTGCATCTCTCCCTGGGCCTGCTCTTCTCCCTGGGCCCCTTGCTCTTACTCTTCCTCGTCCAGACATTACAGTGTTTGTCTTTTTCTGTTTCTGTTTCCAAAAACATCACTCCTCAAAGTCCTCCTTTTAACCCCTGCCACTGAGTCTAAGCCAGACTGGAATCAGCTGTGGTTGGCCCAATTTACCCAACATAAATCAGCTGTGTGTCAATTATTCAATTGTTTGTTTATTATCAGCTGAGATATATTGTTTTTGAACTGATATCATTGCAGAAGCAGAGGTTTTTATACTGTATCTAAGGTTTGGAATATTGTTTTTGCTATTGTGGGATGTTGTGTGTTAACATTCGTAAATAATACAAAAACAATCCATAATTTTGTTGGGAGGTATAGCTTGTCTGTTAAGAAAATGTAAGCATTGTGGAAATGTGTTCACTGACTGCATATTGTGTGAAAACGACATGAAATGTGTGAATGGTATGGCCACAAAAGACCGATGCTGTGTTAATTGTGTTTAGAGTTTTGAAAATGTGACAACTGGTTGGACAAACGCTTGTTAGCGACTGAAAAAAACTGTAATTGAGAATAATTAATTACAGCCATATTTAACGCGTTATGTTTTTTGACTGTGTTAATCTCATTTTTAATCTCTAGCTTTACTGTTTCTGTATGCCACAGAGTTGCCTTTTATAAAATCCGTCTGTAGGCATACGATTGGGCTTCTTTGTGCTTGAGTTGTGGGAGAGCTGCAGCGCTACAGAGCAGAGCCCAGCATCAGCATTGTATGAAAAGCTGTCTGCCCTAGCACGCAAGTATCTGACCTCCCCGGCAACCTCAGTGTAATTTGGGATTCAGGACAACTCCAAGCAGTTGTCCTGAATCCTAAATTCTGCCCTGATTGTCCCGAAAATTACACTAGAGCAGAGTCTGGAGTAGTTATTGCCCGATAAAACGTTAAAAACTGATCATGGTGGTTGAGTTGTCATGCAGCTCCCACCGGCTGCACATTGGCTGCAGCAGTTCCTACATGAATTATGGGTGTTGTAGTTTGAAGAAGAGAAGACAGCGCAAATTGCAGCCGCAAGGACAGCGCAGGCAGCCACGAGAAGGAGTGATTTGCACGTTGCAGTGCAGCCTCTTGTTCTAACTGTTCAAAACTGTTCTATAAACTGATACAGCTGTAACGAATGTACCAGGTGTCTTTTATTTTGTTAGCTTTTATTTTTTATGAAGTTTAAAGGACTTACATTGATCACTTCCATGAAATAAAATGAGAAATTGGAAAAGAGGAAAATAATTTAGAAAATTGTTAAAATAAAATTAGGGAACTGATCACAGATGTATTGTTTCTGTGTTTTTACATCTATTGTTGCGTTAATCTGCAGCTATGCTTTTAATGAAGCTGACATGTCATGACAGTCAAGCACTCCCCTGGTGGTCGAGACTAAAGGTTGCAGCACTACAACAATAATTATGACTTTATAAAACCACTTTTTGTCATATATATCAATCTTTTGATCATCTGCCACAATAATGTAATGAATTTAAATGAAAATACCTCAAGTTGAGGGCTTTTCTCTGCAATTTTGAGATGAGATTAAAAAAGAGATTAATTAGATCAATTAATTACAGATCATAATTAATTAATCTCTCCATTTTTTTAATCTCTTGACAGCACTAATTAAAATAACATCACTGACTTTTTGTGTCACACAAGAAAATAACAGCGTTCTCTCAGGTTAAAGTCCGGAGTTTGTTTGACCCATCCACCTCCACTGTCATCCACACTGTATGGCTCGCTCTCTGTGCCGGATCTACTAGAATTTTGCATGTGGGGCTGAACCGCGGTTTGCGGGTGATTTACTCAGAGTGATTGTGTAAATGACAACAGGTGCAAACGTGTTGGAGACACCCTATTTAAATGAGGGTTTTGTGTGTTTCGTGGTTTGCAGCAGGGCGAGTTTGGAGAGAAAGCGCAAAGTGAAATTTGACCCTATGGAATTAGAGGTGTTGCTAGATGAGGCCAGTAAACACTTAAATGAGCTACAGCAAAGAAACCTGACTGTCTCACAAAGGAACGCTATATGGAAAGAAATCTGTGAAAAAGTAAATGCTGTTGGTAAAACAATGTGAACAGTGGATGAAGTGAAAAGAAGATATCAAGACATCAGAAGAAGAACAAAAGAAAAATTGACGTATAATAAAACGCCTGCAAATAAAACAGGTGGGGGCACATTAGATGAGATGCCTCTGACCAACAGCCAGGGACCGGAAAGGGAGGAGAGGTGCGCACAGCGGGCAACGTTCCACCTGCGTAAAAGGAAACACAAATAATACACTCAACTGTCACGTTTAAGTTTCCTTATATTGGCTATGAATATTCATTTTGTGTAAAATAGGCTATACGATAAAGAACTGTTTAGTTTTGTTTTTTTGCCACGATAAATGTTAGAGCTATAGCCTAATATATTTTGTGACTGAAACAAACAACAATGTAATAATGTTTGGAATCTAGAAAGTGATTTGAATCATCTTTTTCTCAATAAATGTTGATTTGCTTAACTTTGCAATGCTCTGCAGTTTATTGGGTCACACTAGCACACTAGATCCGGCCCTCTGTGTATACTATGATAATTGCCGGCAGCATCTTTAACAGTCGCCACCCAGTGCATATCATACAGCAGCAAACGGTGCCTCTGTGCATCGATGTCTGACGCTAAGATTCATTGATCAAACAGCAGTATTTGACAAGTTGGGAGTGAGAACAGGCTGCCCATGGGGGGTCAACACTACCTACACACACTCTTCATAAAATATTAGTTTCAATAAGAAACTAATGTGTGGGATGGTTTTTACACTTTACACATCTATTTCTGACTCTTATAAATTATTACCAGTAGAAATGACATGGTACATAGACCTATCTGCTGCAAATGCTGAAGAGATTTGCTGGGACAAGATTTGGAAAAATATGTGTGGTACATCTAAAATTCTCAATCATTAATTAGTACATTAAGAATCTGCTTTAAGATGTATCTTACCCCTAGATGTCACTATTCTATGAAGATCTTTACATCTCCCAGTTGTGACCTTTTGTCCAGTGGAGCTGTTTATGCATGTATACTGGGAATGTCCTGCTGTAGTTAGATTCTGGTAGCAAATACCCCTCACTTTAGGTGACATGCTTGAGGTTAGAATCCCACTTTTACTGACTTTACTCATACTTAATGACGACTCCTCTTTAGATTTGTCTTTGTAACAGAGATACTTTCTACAGGCTCTTATCACGGCAGTCAAGAACATGTTGACCTTGAGGTGGCAATGACCTAATTCTTTGACTTGACAACAGTGGGCCTACTCTCTTCTCCAAATTCTCCTGTTGGAGTGGTCTGTGATAAGTGGCCCTGAGAGACACAAGCAAATCAAGCACCCCTGAGCTTTTCTTAATTGTGTCCATCAGTATGTCAGTCTGTTCCATTCTTGTAAAGGAATTTCTTTTAAATTTGGCACAGATGTCCACTTGGATTCAATGACCAACTGATAAGATTTTGGTCATCATACATCAGAGGTTAAGGTTTCTTTTTATAAATCTAGCACAAACATCCACTTGGACTCAACAATTAACTGATCAGAATTTATTTGGTCAAAGGTCAAGGTGAATGTGACCTTGCATCCATCTCATTCTTGTAAATGTGATATCTGAAGAGCACCTTGAGGGAATTTCTTCTCTCAGTTTTGGCACAAATATCCACTTGGTCTCAGACTTGATTTATCTCAGAAGATAAACTGATTAGAGTTTTTTAGTCAAAGGTCAGGGTCAGTGTGACCTTGCATCCCGCTCATTTTCATGAACACAATATCTCAAAAAGGCCCTAAGGGAATTTCCTCAAATTTGGCACAAACATCCGCTTGAACTTAAGAATGAACCGATTAGAATTTGGTGGTTGAAGGTCAAGGGTCACTGTGACCTCACAAAACATGTTTTTGGCTTTAACTCAAGAATTCATGCACTAATTATGGCAAATGTTCAAACAAATGTCAAATAGGATACAGGGGGAGGAGTGACATTTTATATCCAAAAGGTCAAAGGTCAGCTTCACTGTGACATCATAATGTCCTACATAAAACACTTTTCTGGCCATTACTCAAAATCATAACGTTCGTAGAGAAGATTCTGAATTGGTGACACTAATTTTGGGTGTCCACCTTGAAAATGTGCTGATTGTATACTGTAGATCCTGTGTGATGTGAGTGAAATGCAGCGGTGCCTGGACAGCGTGTGTGGTTGTGCTGCTGCCGTGGTCCTGCCAGATGCCTCCTGCTGCTGCTGCCATCATTAGTCATTAGTCATACTTCTACTGTTATTATACACATATGACTATTGTCACACATGTATAC